>NC_056740.1:408010749-408065749 GCF_019279795.1 Protopterus annectens | reverse complement strand
ATTTAGTGATTTCAATCCCCAATGATTTGGCAGAAAACCGCAAACTTTATGAAGAACAGATCAAAAATATGAGGCAAATATGTGGACATTCTGCAAAACAACTGGACATTTGAGAGGTTTGACTGAACATGTAGAAAAAGTGGAGAAGAGAGAAGTAAGGATGTAGAGGACTTTTACGGCAGAGACTTTGAAGAATGGAAACAGATAAAAAATGATGAAAGAGAAAATCCCTGGACCTGATGTCAACGTCACAGTAGATGCCAGAAAAGTCAGGCACTTTGACAAAAGAGAGTTCAGTATAAAGATAAAAACAGACTTAGAAAGGAATATGAAAGAAGGAGAATGGAAGGATATATGCAGAGGAAAGACACCGTGAAAGAAGAGAAAGTACACATTTACCAGAAACTGTTTGATTCAAGCCAGTAGACTGGACAGGATACTAGGGAAAGAGGATACAGGTAGAAGAGATAGGAATGCATGAGGGATACATATCTGACCTTCCAGTGGCAGCAATGACAATAAGCACAGAGAGGGAACAAGGGTGGTATTGGGATGCAAATGGGTGAGCTACAAGTGGAATGATCTGGAAAAGAAGTGACAGTTACAAAAAAACTTGAACAGGATAAATTGGAGGAGAACATTATATAGAAGATGGAATTGAGGAAACACTTGTGAGATGGAATCAAAGTAGCAATGAGGGGAAAAGTCATGACACAGGATGGGTGGAAAATGAGGCAAGATGAGGGGGGAGATAAAACTGGAAGGAGAATTCAACAGGATACTAAAGCAAAATCGGGCGGCACAGTGGTGCAGCAGTTAATGTTGTCGCCTCACAGCAAGAGGTTCTCCAGTTCGATTCTCAGCTGGGGTACCTTCTGTGTGGAGTTTGCATGTTCTCCCTGTGTTCGCGTGGGTTTCCTCCGGGTACTCCGGTTTCCTCCCACATTCCAAAGACATGCATCTGGAGCATTTCTCCCCAGGCCTCCGCTGAAAACAGGCTCTGTGGAACCTAGTCGGACATTCCCGGTCAACAAATGTTAAATAAAAAAATAAAATAAAAATAAAAAAAAATAAAAAAATGAAAAAACACATAGACAGAAAAATCACTAATGATAGAGGCAGCAATAATAAAAACTGAAATAGAAGAAAAGGTGCCAACTATAGTTAGTGGAAGGAAAATAATGGCAAAGGAAGAACTACTGGTGGATAACTGGGAGAAATTGGGATACCAATCATTAGGAGAAAAGTGGGAGAGATCATAGAGGAGGATAGCAGGATTAGAGATGCCTTTAAGGAATACTACCAACAGATATACCAGGAATATATGAATGTAAAGGAAGTCCATTGGGAGGGTGCAGACAGAAGAAATGGGTACCAAGCTGAAGGAATACAGTGGAAGAAACTGAATACAAAAGTCATGATGGTAGAGATCAAAGAAGCAGTAATGACAGTGAAATACAGAAACGTAGGAGCCCAGATGGGTATTTGGTAGATATCTGGTGGAGTACAGCTGGAGCAGAAAGACAGTATGTACGACTGTGGAAACATAAGGGAGACAGGATAAATAACAGGCACAAAAACAGCAAAGATGGTAGTTACCCTGAAGGGGGGGGGGCAGGATGCCTGGATGGAAGTAGGGGATTACAAACCAGTTTCCTTAATAAACACAAACATCAATGTTATGGCAAAAGTGTTACCAAGTAGACAAGATGAGATTTGACTGAGAATAATGCAGGAATGGCAGAATTGTTTTGTGAAAGGAAGAAGGCTGGAAATGAATTGGTGGGCCTTAACAGAGTTTATGAAGAGAGAAGAGCAATGGGGGTAATACAGGTAGAGATTTTCTTTTCTGACCGTCAGATGGGAATGCATCAGGGGGATACTAGAAACAAGTCAGATTGGGGAAAACATTATACACCTAGTAAAGGCATGTTACAATGAACCAAGCTGTTCAGTGGCATAGAAGGATAAAGGCGTGACTATGGTCCAGCTGACCTGCATTTGATTAATTAGTCAGGTAACTGATGGAGTGACGGGGAGATATGGGCATTACCACCCAGAGGGCAGTCTCAAGGATTTTCCTCACCTGATCCCTGGTAAAGGCCAAGGATGAGTGAAGAATGGGGAGTGGTCCTCACAGGGATTAAGATGAGGGCATTTAGCTGCAGCAGAGGTAGGGCAGTAGGGCAGCACACTCACATGGCATGCCCACCATTTGAACAAAACCAAGATGCTGCTGGTAAGGGGGGTGGGGTGTAGCATGGCATAAGTAAAAAAATCCCTTGGCAGATGGCATGATGGCCATCCCGCCAGGACATCTTTAGGCTCCATGATAGCCTCAGTCCTTGCTGAGAAAGTCAAAGGATATGGAGAAAGATAGTAGAACCAATGACAGAAGTGGGTCACTAGTGTAGGGTGCCATAGTATGATGCAAGACAAAGAAAAACAATGCAGTGAGCCAGAAAATAGAGGTACTAGTAAGCAGAATCACTAAGAATAGGGAATGTGACCAGACAGGGGTGCTCTCATTCTCTTTCTCTCTCTTTGCCCAGGGCTCTGCACTCAGCTCATAGAAGATCTTCCAGTTAAATGGAGAGAAGAACATGAGTACAGTCAGGATGCATAAGACAGGGAGATGACTACATTGCTTATGTCAAAGAATTCTGAGATGGCCACAGGGGAAAGAAAGGGAGGCCTGAGATGCACCCTGGAGTACTAATAGCCCAAATATCTGGCAGTACATGTAGGACACACATTAAGTGATACAAAGAGTGTGAAGTAGAGTAGAGAGAAAATCTAGGGAATACTGTAGCGGGGAGGACATAAAGCACAAATACAACGAGGTAGAACTAATGCATTTAGAGTAATGATTCACCTAGTTATAGAAGCTGTACTAAGAAACCTCCCAGTGGAGACCAAACTATTAAAATTACAAAAGAAAGAGGAAGGTTGGATAGAGAAAAAGAAAAGGTGAAGGGTCTCAAAAAACAAGTTAAGACTGAATAGGATAAAGGGGTCTGGCGCTCCCACACATAGTCTCCCATGTAGACCTTAGCATATAACCTACCGTGGTTGACAGTGAGTAATGGAGGGATAAGGCAACAGGAGTGGGGCAAATATAATGCTGGGAAAAATATAAAAGAATGAAAGAAGAAACAATAAAGAGATGGGCCTGCCTAGCCTGAGGACAAGGGAAAAAAAGACATATGTGAGAAAGGAGGATGTGGCACTTTCATAGGGAAGAAACAAGTAGAAAAATTGAACGCAAAGGGGATAAGATGAAAGTGAGTGTTAATGAAGAAAGGGGAGGGAGGGCATACAATGTTGAAAACCACACCATGCACACACACACACACACACACACACACACACACACACACACACACACACACGCACACACACGCACACACACGCACACACACACATAAAGACACACAGACATACACACACATATATACACACACACACACACACACACAAGCACACGCACGCACACACACACACACACACACACACACACACACACACACACACACACACACACACACACACACACACACACACACAGACACACACAGACATACACACACACAAGTACACACACACACACACACACACACACACACACACACACACACACACACACACACACACACACACAAACACACACACACATACACAGACACACACAGACATACACAAACATATATACACATACACAAGCACGTGCACGTGCACACACACACACACACACACACACACACACACACACACACACACACACACACACACATACACGCCTTAGCTCAAGATCTGTAGCCCTTATGGTTTCAAAATGCAATTTACTTGTTAACAGTGACTCCCCAGTGTACAGCAACACAAAACAGTGATTGCTAAATGACTCTGGCAAGTGGCTCCCAACCGTTGTGTTCACACATTCATTCATTTGTTTATTAGGCCTTCCTTATCCTGGCCAGTGGCATTGGAAAAGCATAACAAATGACCTTTATGATGTAGAATGAGAAGAACTAATTGGGGGAAGCAAACCTATATAAAACCTATATACCGATTAATACAGCATCTAAAGATTAGGAATGTCTGTACTAACGTCCAAAAAGCCATTCAAAGAATGGCATGAGGTGGGGGGAGGACAGACAGGGTATATCGATCTACAAACAGGACAGTATTAGTTAACATAATATAGGAACGCATTTCTGAATAACGCATATAAGGACAATATAGAGTTATTACCTCAGTAAAAGTTGGTCTGGATCTATAAAATGTTATAAATCTGAAATGAAAGTTAAAGTTAATCTGTTTCGTTGCATTAAAATATCTGTAACTCTGCTGCCTTTCAGATCTTATGTGTTCAACAAAAGACGTTGGAAGAATCAGCATTAGTAACTCTAACTTTCCCAAAGGCTGAACAAGTTATTTTCCTTCTCATCACTCTAATCAGAAGAAGTAAAACTTTTGCTATATGTAATGCTTTGTCTATCTATCTATCTATCTATCTATCTATCTATCTATCTATCTATCTACTTGTCTGTCTTCTCTTCATATGTAACATTCAGGGAATTTTCATTTCTTTATTAATTTTACATTTAAAAAATTTGGAAGAACTTGTAATTTGGGGGTCTATATCATATCATCGAACATACTATTTAGAGAACGCTTATTAGTCAAACACTAATAAGCAAAAACACTAAATAGCAAACATTAGTTTAAGTGAAACGTTTTACTGGGAAAACAATTGGTCAGTCATCATCGGGGATTTGCCCTCTTCCCCACTGTAATGCGATCTTGTACTTGATATGTTTAGTTGGGGGGGTGGGCGCAGCCCCTCACATTGGGGGTGTGGTGGACATAGCACCCCACTACAATGGGTTTTGTTTGGTGATGTTTTTCTGTTGTTTGCTGGGTTGGCCAACTGGTTTTTACCCCAGTGAAAAGTTTTGCTTAAATGAACATTCACTATTTAGTGTTTTCACTTATTAGTGTTTGACTAATAAGCATTCACTAAATAGTACATTCAATGATATGATATAGACCCACGCTTTGGATAGAGTTTCAAGCCAAAATAATGAACAATAAGCCAACATGTAGCAAATACAAAACAGATACCATTACACTTCTTTGATTTTTTTATTTCCAAGCTAAAGAAAAAATGATGGTGTACCAAAAAATTCATTAGGAAACACATCCCAAAGATGGGTCATAGGTTAATTGGTTAATTGGTGATCCACCAAATTGACTATAAATGAGTATGTAGCATGAGTGGGTAAGTGTGTGTGTGTGTGTGTGTGTGTGTGTGTGTGTGTGTGTGTGTGTGTGTGTGTGTGTGTGTGTGTGTGCCTGTGTGTGCCTGTGTGTGTGTGTGTGTGTGTGTGTGTGTGTGTGTGTGTGTGTGTGTGTGTGTGTGTTTGTGTAAATGTGTTCTTCCTGCTATGCTGTGGTACGCTGTGAATGATGACCGTTAATGTCTTGTACTTTTTCAGTCCACAATTACCATCTTCCTCCTATGTGACCCTGAATTAAGTAAGATGATGTGGGAGTTACATAGGGGAATGCATGAATGAACTCTTATGAGTGTCACATGATAGTCATATGTTCCATACATTCCCACCAGTGGCAGCAGCAGCCCTACTTTCCTGCTTTACCAAGTTCCTGAAAAGATTATTCTTAAAATATTAAGCTGTGTTACTATAGTTCTGAGGAAATTAAAGCAAATGTATAGCTAAATCACAAATTTATTCTCAGGGAAGAGTGATCCTGTATATTTTAAAAAATCATACACCTTCAGTTCTCAAAAAGTATACTACACATCAAAGATATGACTACCCATTTCTGCTGGGTCTTTTTATTGCTGATGTGGATATCCATTTTATTAAATTGGATTATTTTATGTATCACCTGCTAAATGATGACAAAGAATTCAATGACCACCAGAAATTAAAAAAAAATTCTGCAAAGAGTGCTGAATGACTAGTAATGAGCTTTGTAAACATAACACATAAATACGTACACAAATGAAGCAAATGGTGGCTTACAATTTTGTATTCAAATCAGTATGAACAGGACACATACAAAACCACACAATATCTTTCATACCTTTAATTCTTTCTAAACACAACCACATTCTGTTGTAATAATCCCATATTTTTTGAGAATTGTTACTGTACCAAACACATCTGAATGAACTTTGAAGAAGCATGTTATTTGCCAGCATGTCTTTTTTGAAAGAGTTACATTTTTTAATCTTTCTCATGTTTCTTCATGTAAATCCTCTGGCACTAAGGTGAAAAAAACATCATTAGCATTTCCTCATTTGCTTTCATTCACTGCTCTAATGATTCTCTCTGTAAATAGTATTCAAGATGATTTTGTTTAGTAAATGTAACATTAATTATAAATGATGTGAAAATACATTCCCTTCTCCAGGCATTGATGAACATAGGACTGCTCATATAATGCCCGGAACATTTAGTATTCAAAATAATGGTTTAGAGTTTAGAAGTTACAATATTTTGCTAATGTTTAATTTTAGACAGATTCATTATATGCAGCAGATAACATAAATGTATATTAGCCAATGTATTACAGTGCAACATGATGGACGCATTCAATACCTCTCAACCACTTAGCTCAAGAAATCTGGACAAAGCCAAAAATGACTTGGGGGACAAAGGCCCAAAAATTCAGACATTTTAAATATTGCTCTTACAGACTTACAAAGTTACTAGAATTACAGTTTTTGAGTTAATATGTAGTTTCCGGAGGATTTGAAGTCAGAAAGTTAATTGATTGTTATTATTTCATGACTTTATAAAGAAGAGACCAAAAATACAAGACAAAACTCTGGATATTCTGTAAAAATCTAGACAGTTGAGAGGTATGATGCATTTCAGATTTCAAAGGGCTAGTAGTAATTTATTTTTGCATCTCTGTGCTTCATTGCAAGTTCATGCAGTTTTAATAAAATATCAAAAATGTTTTTAATGGGGCTTCATTATTTGAAAACAAACTATTCAAAGTAGGAAAATAATGTATAACTAGTGCAGTAGAGAAACTTTGCATACATTGTCTTTTATTTGATAAGAGTATAGCTGCATGTGTGTGTGTTTGTGACTATATATTCTGCAAGTGTATGTAACCATGTAGGCATCATATTGTACACAGATGGGAGTAAAGACTTGTCTCCTTGGTGGGAGGCACAGGGGTTTGCCCCCCTACAAAAAATATTTTTTTGCATTTTAAAGCTCACTACCGATCCTGAGAACAGTATCACTCAAATTATTGACAACAAGTATGTTAAATTTGAGAAGCTGGCATTTCCCTTAATAAACTAAGTTCTATTTATTTATGTATTAGTCTAACTGCATTTGAATTAATAAAGGAGATCCCATGTATTATATATTTAACAATTAACTGATAATGTAGATTGGCCCTTGTGGTCTATTTTTATCCACAACCTGAACCAAAAGACACAGGTTGATCGAGAAGGCAAAAAGAATCACAAGAATGAATGTTATATACAGGGGGTATGTAAATTTATTATAAACAGAATAATAACTTGTACAAAATTCATAATGAAGTAGTATATGCAGTATGCTAAGTTTTACATGTACTCTTTTTTTTCAGGTAATGCAATCAAATTCAGTAGTTCAATTGAAGTAGCATTGTTGATGTTGATAGTTTATACTTTTCACAAATATTAGACTTACTAAAAATTACATAGGGCATATTGTGCAAGAGCATCATGGTTACTTTGGACTGTTAAAATGAAAAACACCACTGGGCAGAGAACCACAGATAAAACGCAGCTTTAGTTGGATTATCCTCACAACGATAAATACAGGATTTTGTCCCAAATTTTCAGAACTTCATCAGATAAAACCTCATTCAAAATTCTTCCTTAAATAGCCTAGAACCAATCAGATAGAAAACTTCAAATTTTAAAAATGAATCAGAACACAGCACAGGGACACACCCCGATCCTACGATTTCATTCACAAGAACATTCATTTAAATTTTAAAATAACAAGCATATAATTGCAACACAAACATAAATACAAACAATTTCTTAAAATACACTTTCTTTTCATTAAAGCAAGGCATATTTTCTATCTTAGAAGAGCCTTTAATTTCAGTAAACAGGCTATTGTTTCTGGTTCATTCAGACCTGGCCAATAATGGGCTCCGAGACGTAATTGCCAATGAAGTCCAGCTTTTTCATAGGTTCATAGGTTAGTACTAAGCTAACTGCCCTTGCGAGCCATTTTAAGCCTAGCCAATTATCCCTTCTGAGACTCAAACCCTGCACCTTGTGTTTGTAAGGCAAACACCTTAACCATTAGGCCACCGAGAAGTAATGGCTAAGGTCCACCTCTACTATTAATTTCTAATGCTTGCAACGCAATAAACTTAAACTGATGTTCAGCATTATTTTCAATATGTTTGGCCAAAGCATTAGTTAATTTTTTATTTCGGATATCACTTAGATGTTCACCAATCCTTCATTTGAGCTTATGCTTGGTCTTGCCCACATAAAAACATGGGCAAGCAACACAAATAGCACAATACACAATTTAAAAGAATTACAATTGTGTTTACCAAAAATGCTGATATCCATATTATTAATGCTGACCTGTGTGCCTTCCAATACATGTTTATATAAAGTACAAGCCCTACATTTTGTCATCTGTCCCACTTTCTGCATTTTATTAAATTCAATTATCTGTTTCAAATTACAACCTTTTCTATAAACTACAATGGGTCTTTCCCCAATTTTACCTCTCAAAAAATTATCATGCATTAAAATTTTCCAGTTCTTTTGTGAAATTTCTTTTAAAAATTAACTATCTGTACTAAACTATGCTAAAAACCTGTTATACTTTTAATGATAATACATCGAACAGTAAAAGTAATCTGTGTGACAAACTTAATGAATTTGATTGGTGCCTGCTTAAGGTTAAGAAATTGCAAATGGACACAGATTAATTTAGGGAATGCATCAAAAGAAAATTGGTACCTAAAGGTTTGTGTGTATGGCGCTTTCCTACAGGACTCATTAATAATTCAACTTTGCATAATGAACTGTTAAAAATGTTTGATCGACATGGGACTGAATACATGGAGCTAATTATTCACCACAATAATCTAGCCATCGAGTCTTTAACTAAGGAAGTGATGGAGTTAGACAATAATATCACAAAAGACATAGCGTTCCATGATAACAAGTTTGAATATTTTCGAATTTTGCGCTCTGTTGAAGAGCAAATGGAATCCATTAAAAATAGAATGCTCAAAAAGTTAATAAGAGATCAGAACGCTTACAGGGACAATAAAGCATACCCTTCACCCCCTAATTCGCAAGGCTGGTATCATGAAAATGGCCCACTTAATGACAATGACAGTGAACATACGTCTTCAGACAATAATGATGCCAATGTTTTTTTAGACGAGAGTCATATGAATGGCCCCAGGCACTCGGAACGCCTGAAGAATCAGAATTATCACCAGAATTGGGCAACATCCAAAAACAATGGAGCCACACAAGCGAGCAGGGGGAGGTCCAGGAACTTTCAAGAGAACAGTCGGAATACATGGAGGGGGAATCAACAATCTTAACTGATATCGTGTTTGATGATATTGTGTCCCCCATATTTCAAATGCCACCCCCAACAATTATAAATAATAAAGTAGGCGACTTTAAAGTGTACAGTTTTTCTTCTTTGGAGGTATCAACTGAGTTTTGCGACTTGTTGTCCAAAGGTTTAACTTTTGTGCCTATGAAAAAAGTAGATATGGTTCAAACTTTGATTGATTTGAAATTTTATATAAGTAAATTGAATTTACAAGTATTATTCTTGAATAATGTGTTTGTGGAAAATCCGTTGAGAATAGCCAGTACATATAATCCACCTTTACATAATTTGCTTGCCCTTTTTCAAAACACTTGTGAACTTGATATTAGGGCATTATATAATTCTCATGTAGGGAGGTCCAATGTTTCTAATCTAACCCATAAAGAGAAATGTATGGTAGATTTGTTGAAGAACATGCAAGGTGTTAGATGTATTAAACCAGATAAAGATGGAGGTATGATTATAATGGACAAATGCAATTACATTAATAAAATGTTATGTTTATTGCATTATTCCACCTATGAAGAAAGTTCACTTAATGAGATGAATACAATATATGGTAAAATTAGAATCTTTTTGCATGACCTGTTTCTCCAAGGTTCTATTAATATAGACCAATACAATTACCTCAGTCGAATATCCTATCATGCCCACCATATTTGGACTCCCCAAAATTCATAAAAATGTGGACCAATCCCCCATGCACCCAATTGTGGACGCTAGAGGGTCAATCACACATCCCCTAGCAAAAATGCTAGACATAGAATTTAAGAAATATTTGTTTGAGAAAGTACATATTTTGATTGATTTGTGGGATTTTTTGAAAAGATTGAATAATATTGAGTACAAAGAGAATTATTTGCTGGTTACTATTGATATTAAAGATTTATACACAATAATGCCACACACCATCGGTGAAGAATGGTTCTGTGAATATTTGATTTCTAAAGGTATTGAACAAGATAAGATCAATATATATGAACTTTTTTTGGACCTAGTGTTAAAATCTAACTTTATTTCATTTAACAAGAAACTACACATTCAAAAAGAAGGTATAGCAATGGGGTTTATATGCTAATGGAGGGTTATATGCTAATATTGTAGTTTTAATGTGGGAATTTAAGTTTTTGTTCCCATCCTTACACTATTCCCACTGTGATTTATACCTTCATTTTCAAGATGACATCTTTATCCTTTGGTCAGGGTCTGTTGAGGCATTACATTTATTTATGGATTTCATTAATCAAACTAGAGAATTGTTGTGTTTTACACATTCCTTAGTGATATATGTATTTCCTATTTAGATGTTCTTGTTGGAAAAGACGTAGAGAATGGTGGTTTTACAGCTGAAATGTACCGTAAACCAACCTTCTCTAATAGTTACTTGCACTATGATAGTAATCACCCCTTTTACTCAGAAACGAGCAATAGTAAAAGGGCAATTAGTCCGAGCGGCTAGGATGACAACAAAAAGGAGTAGGTTTATTCAGGAATGTGAAATAATGAAAACCATGTTTGTTAATCGAAGCTACCCATGATGGTTATTAAATGAACTGCTCAAAGAAGTTAAACGTAAAAGAGAAACTCAACATTTTTTTTCCCTTAGTTGGTAATTCTTCGGGTAGTATTAGGTCTAGTGAGTTTACCAGTAAGGGTGTCTCTAGTTTTGATGTAGTGACAACATTTTCTGATGTGTTTATAAATACTTTTAGTCCTGATAGTTATGTTTTAAAAGAAATTTCACAAAAGAACTGGAACATTTTAGTGCATGATCATTTTTGAGAGGTAAAATTGGGGAAAGACCCATTGTAGTTTATAGAAAAGGTTGTAATTTGAAACAGATAACTGAATTTAATAAAACGCAGAAAGTGGGACAGATGACAAAATGTAGGGCTTGTACTTTATGTAAACATGTATTGGAAGGCACACAGGTCAGCATTAATACTATGGTTATCAGTATTTTTGGTAAACACAATTGTAATTCTTGTAAAATAGTGTATTGTGCTATTTGTGCTGCTTGCCCATGTTTTTATGTGGGCAAGACTGAGCGTAAGCTCAAATGTAGGATTAGTGAACATCTGAGCAATATCCGAAATAAAGAAATAACTAATGCTTTGGCCAAACATTTTGAAAATAATGCTGAACATCAGTTTAAGTTCATTGTGTTGCAAGCATTAGAAATTAATAGTAGAGGTGGACCTTAGCCATTACTTCTCGAAAAAGCTAAACTCCATTGGCAATTACGTCTCGGAGCCCATTATTGGACAGGTGTGAATGAAGCAGAAACAATAGCCTGTTTACTGAAATTAAAGGCTCTTCTAAGATAGAAAATATGCCTTGCTTTTATGAAAAGAAAGTGCATTTTTCAGAAATTGTTTGTATTTATGTTTGTGTTGCAATTATATGCTTGTTATTTTAAAATGTAAATGAATGTTCTTGTGAATGAAATCATAGGATGGGGGTGTGTCCCTGTGCTGTGTTCTGATTCGTTTTTAAAATCTGAAGTCTTCTATCTGATTTGGTTCTAGGCTATTTAAGGAAGTATTTTGAATGAGGTTTTATCTGATGAAGTTCTGAAATTTTGGGACAAAATCCTGTATTTATTGTTGTGAGGATAATCCAAATAAAGCTGTGTTTTATCTGTGGTTCTCCGTCCAGTAGCATTTTTCATTTTTGGAGTTGGTTTTGGTTTTTGCTTGTTACTTTGGACTGCTCATAGATGACACATCACACATCATTATATGCTGTTTTTAAAATAATCACAAGCTTGTAAACAATTGGTAACATGTCAGCAACAGACAAGAAATACGAGCAATTAAATATGTTTTATATATTTATTTATTTTTAATGGGGTGTGTGGAATGGTCTAAAACCTCTTCTGGCCACAAGCCATGCCAGTCGAAATAATTACTTATAGTGAGGAATTTGCAAATGAATGGCACGTGCATCTTAATTCCATTGTAGAAATGATATATTACATTGTTTCACAGACGCTGAAGATATTAGAATTAGTGGTATGTCATTTCAACTTATATGTGATTAATTGAAAATAAAATACTGAAAACACTGGAAAGTTGCATACACAAAAGAACAATTCTTCTAATGAAGAAAACATGCAAAAGTAATTTATTTTTGCAGGGGGTAACCCCCCCGCATCCCTTGATGTGGGAGGCAAGTTCTCACACTACTGATATATTTACTATGAGATCAGACAAACCCAAGACAGGATGAAACAGTGGAAAAATCAACTTCTTCCTCTACTGCAACTCCCACATACCAGGAAAAGAGCACCAAGTGTTTCCTGTAGCCAGCTTAGGGACGGATAAGTCAGTTACAGGAACCAAGCAGTCTTTCTGAGTTAGGAGGTGATGAAACATATGTTTACAACTGAGGACAGCTTAAGATGAACAACAGGTATCATAAGGGAACTTTTAAGTGTTACCAGACTTTTATAAAGATAGAAGAAAGTTTTAAGTATTACAATGCACACCATAGTTAGACACACTGATAGTTACGTCATCATGCCCTCTGCATACTTGTGAAGGACTTCTTGTCTTTCTCAGCATGTTACTCTTGTACGTTTGGTGAGTTGGTATTTGGTTTCTTAGCTTTGCATGTACATTCATATTCTTCTTCTAGGCACTGCTTGAATTTGTCTCTGAAGAGGAAAATCTTTAATATTTGTTATTTGTTGTGGTACGTTAATCCATTTTGCTAGGGAAACATAAAGGAACCTGAGCAAATTGTTATTCATTATAAATAAGTAACACATTAGGAACTACAGGAGATAAAATCCAGTTTTTATTCTACAGGAACAATCATAACATAAAGAACCATATGAGATACAACCCTAGTTTGTGTCCCTCATAATAAGGAAAACATAAAGAAATATATAAAGACTTAAAATGAACTGCATCTCAAGTGTTCCATTTCCATATGATGATAGACGTGTTAAGTGTCAGTTAATCAGGAAGCAGAAATCTGCGGAAGTACCTGCTCTATGTTCATTTTGTAGTGTGTGTGTGTGTGTGTGTGTGTGTGTGTGTGTGTGTGTGTGTGTGTGTGTGTGTGTGTGTGTGTGTGTGTGTGTGTGTGTGTGTGTGTGTGTGTGTGTGTGTGTGTGTGTGTGTGTGTGTGTGTGTGTAAAGGTGTAATTGTGTCATTTGTGTTATGGTGTGTTTGTAGATAAGATGTAGAGGATGTTTTATTTTGTATGGCGGATTAAATTACAACTTTAAACAACGTTCCAGTAATATTCTAAATGTGGCATGTTTCAGTCATGAGAAGAATAACAATATGTAACAGATTATTCCACTAACTGGTTACATGAGTAACTGCTTAAATTTGTTATTCATGCAAATATTTTAGGATCCTAAATTATCTTTTCCATAGAGATTCCTTATGACCATTAATGTCAGTGAAGGGAGAATTTTGTTAAGACAAGACTGATTACATTTTTAATTAGATAATGTCTTGAAGTCACCCTTGTAAAAAGCTTCTTGTAGCTATCATTAGTCATAACTCTGATAAGTCATTCACTTATGAGTGATGCAACTCTGGATTAGAAATGTATATCAAAAGTATTAGAGTCAAGTAACTTCATAATTAACATCATTTTATGTTGTCACCATCTTTTTATCATTTTGTTATTCAGTACTGGACATAAGCGCAACCCATTCATTTTCATCTCTAAGAGTTAGCATATCCATTGCTAATCTAAGACAAAGAAATTCTTAATTCAACATAGCTACACTGACAAATGCTGTTGTCAGGAATATGTATATTTTTCAACAGAAATTCTGCAAACAGATCCCAGCATACAAGTGCTACATATAAAAAGGCACCAATATACAGTTAAAAGTCAAATCAGTTTATAGACTTTAACTCACTAACCAGTGCTGAACGCACCAGTCAAATAATCGTTTTCAACCTCCACATCGATCGATCATTACTACAGAAAGTAGATTTGCAATATAGTTGTTCGTAGCAAAAGTTATTTACTTTTCAATTTATTGAACAATGATCTCCATGGAACTAGAAAACATGCCAGTACAGTTTAGTATGCAGAGGATTTAGCTCTTAACTGCTCTGCCAAAAAAATTTCAGACTTCAAGAATTAACTAAAAAATCTATTTTGAATATTGAAACTCTTCTTGACAAGTCTGAACTCCTCTTAAACCTTAGAAAGGCCAAACAAATCCTTTTCACTCATAAACAACAACAAAAAACTCTCTTGTTAATAACTTCAATTGACAACACAAAAATGTAAATAGCATCACTGATAAAACTACTTGGCATATCCATAGGTAAACAAATTAAATAAATATTTATACCACAATACCTTGAAAACTTCAGAATGATTTGTAATCATACCAAAAAGCAAATAAATATAGGCAAAAAAAACTATACTATAATAACTTTTAGAATAATAGTAAACACAACCGTAAAAAGTTTTGGACAGCCATTAGAGAAATATTGACAAAAATTCAACAATAACCTCCTCTCCCATAACTCAAGACTGGAAACTGCAAAATGATTAAACTCTTATTTCATAGACAGTATAGCATTTCTAACAAAGGATTCCCCATCATCTAATTTCAACCCTGCCAAACAGTCACATATCACCATATCCACTTTCACCTTCAAATTTGTGCCCACATCTTATACAAAACTACTCTTAAACAAACTGAAACCATGCTCTACATAAGCTGATGATCTTCCAAGGGAGTAACTTAAGATAGCAGCCAATAGAATTACCTAACATGTCTCAACCCTTACAAATAGATCAGTCCAGGAATCCCACATTAATTTTCTCTGAAGCAGTCATACATTATCCCTCTGCACAAAGGAGGAAATTCAGCAGAGATTACTAACTTTAGACCTATAGCAATCTAATCCCCCCTCTCCAAAATATTTGAAAAATGTATTCAGAAACAGTTATTATACAATGACTGGCTGGTAACATTGTAAAACGAGCACACTGATTGGCCAGCCCAACCAGCGTGCCCATAGAGAATATACAACGGAAAAAGATCCGGTCGCCCAGACTTTTTTCTGTTGATATATTCTTTAATTTTAAGGGTTTAAAAAAAAAAAAAAAAAGCGTGGCAACGGAGATCTTCTTTTCTCCATTGCTTACTTTCCCGAACACTGATGTACTGGGTATGAGTGGGAACGCAAGTTCCAAACGCATGCGCAGTACATCAGCAATGGCAAAGCAGAGTTGTCCAGTGGTGGAAGGACAGCATGGCACCATTATACAAGGACATTATTTAAGAAAAGTAAGTATTTTTTTCTTAAATAATATCATTGTATAATAGCAATAACCCACTTCTGGGTGTGGGTAATGCTGGATTTACCCATGGTTGTCTTGTTTGGTTAAATCCAGCATTACCCACACCCAAGTGCAGGTTATTGCTTAACTAAGCTACCTCCTGCAGGAAGAACTCCTATTTCCCACAAAACATGGCTTCCATCCTTCCTACAATACTAACCCTGCACTTCTAGCCATTGTAGATACTGTCAATAAATCTAGAGATAATGGCAAACTAGTCTCCTTATTTCTAGAATTGTCTAAAGCCTTCAACACAGTTTGTCACAGCAAACTTCCACTTCAAATGTCCTCGATAGCCATTTCTCCAGTAGGTATCAATCAGTCAAATGGCATTCCACTCTCTCTCTCTCTCCATACCAGCAAGTCACCACCAATGTGCCACAAGGTTTTGTCATCGGTCCCCTCCACTTTAACATTCTCACCAACCCCCCCCACACATCCACACAACACACCTCCCTAATACGGTATGCAGATGACTCCAAACTTATTTGCACATCTGACGACATGGCGCACCTCCAAAATATTACTCAGAAAACTTTAACAGCAACTGAAACATGGCTTTGTAACTCACTCCTCATGCCCAACTCCCCCCCCCAAAAAAACTTTTCCCCCGAATCTCTCTCTCATGAAAAAAGAAAATTAAGTGTTGTCACTTGAAAATACAATTGAAGTCATTTCTCATAGAAAATTATTAGGGATGATAGTGGCTGATAATCTTAAATTCAGCCTACATATATAAAATTGAATAAGAAAAACTCATGAAAAACTAGGAATGCTTTACAGAGCTGAAAGCTTTCTCACAAACGCAACTAAAGTTACACTTTCCGGTACCTATCTTCTTCTGGCATTTCTATATGGTGCTCGCATCCTTACTAACCACTTGGCATCACAAAAATCAAAACTTGAACAATGTTATAATAAAGTGGCAAAATCTGTAGAAAATACCCCTATCAAAACCCAGCACTGTATAGCACCAAAAATGGTTCCCTCTTATATCAGCGAATGCTGAAAATAGCAAACGCTCTTTGAGCGACCATTTTAAATCGAAACTGCAACATCCCAAACACACGGAACAGTGATTTTTTTTCCCAGGGAAAAAAATCACTGGGCCATTTTTGGGACTTTACCACTTCCTCCACTGTGGTGTGATCTCAGAGTTGGTATATTTAAGTAGGGGGTGTGGGGGGGGGGCAAAATCCCTCACTTTATTTTGTGTTTCTGTTTTTTTTTTTCCTGGAGCAGCAATTTTTTTCCCTAGGAAAAAAATCGCTGTTCCGTGTGTTCATTTTGTCGTTTCCATTTTTAAGGGTCAATTATACAGCTTTCGCTATTTTAAGAGTTCACTGTTATAATATAAACCTCTAAAAATCATAAATTGGCTAGAACTACTCCATCAACTAATATATATATATATATATATATATATATATATATATATATATATATATATATATATATGTATATATACACATACATACCTTCTTCTTACCAACTATAAAATTATCCAGCATCTGTCTGCTTTTCCAGCACTAAATACCATTCTACACAACTATGTTTCCAATCAGTCATAATGATCCAATGACCAAAAACAGTCTGTCCACAAACCTATCAAATCTGCTTGGTTTTGTCTGTATTTGTACCATGTTGCTAAGGCCTGGAACTCCTTACCTGCATCTGTCAGGTCAATACCCTCCCCTCCCATCCTTCAAAACAATTCTGAAAGGCTTCCTAGCCAAAATGTATCTCTGTTCTTGCACAACATGTGAACAAGTACCTGTTCATACCATACACCTCCTTTTTCTACCTTCTTCACGCACTTTCTTACTTCTATCAATTTCTGTTCCCTGGCTTTCTCTCTAAATATGCCATAAGCCTGCTTTTCCTCTCACACCATATTGCAATTCCTGTTTCTATTATACTAACTTACCTTTAATTTTCTATAAGTTGGTTAAAATGTCTCTAAATATTAAAGCATTGTCGTATAACTTGTATCTATTCATAATATATGTTTTCATATTATGCCTAATTTGGTAGAGTTATTTAAACTGTAGATATCTTTGTAATATTTTGAATATTGTAAAATTTTTATTCTTAATCTTTTCTCCATGGGCTTCCACTGAAAATAGATTCCTACCCAGTCAATTTTTCTCAGTAATCAAATGTTAATAAATAAAGATACACCACAAGCAGTTAAAAAAAACACCAAAAACTGTCTCTTTCTACTTCCTCTGCAGGGTAAAACCTAGCCTTACTTGTATAGAAAGAAAAAAGGTAGTTGAACATATCTACTTTCATCTTTTCTTTATGCCTCTTCAACATTTTCAGTAATTTAAACTACAACAATGCCATAACAAAGTTATTACATTCAGTACAGAGGCAGTATAAAACCCAATATTTCCTAGCACTCATACAGCTTAACTGACTTCAAGTGCAACAGCCACTTGCAAACCCTTAACTATTCATAATCCACAAAGCCATTTGTAACTCACAAAACTGTCCAACACTAAATAATATCATTCAACACTACTCTCCAAATAGAAACTTGCAGTCAGAAGATAAAGTATTACTTTACTATTATCAAATCCAGCATATGACCTAGTGTATTCAAACTTTATCTAAAAAATGTGGAATTCCATTCCACTATCCTAAAAAGTTTTTAGTAACTAAAATTCTTTTAAATCTCAACTTAAGCAGCATCTCACAAACACATGATCCTACTTCAACTCAACTTCAGGCTAAATAAAATAGCAACCAATCAGATGCCCCTACATCAGTAATTAATTACTGCTCAGTTTGTTTTTCTGATTATTAATTTTACTTCTTCAACCCAAACTCTGTACCTGTTCAATAAAATAACAAAAAACAACAAATACATCCACCCCTTAGTTATCTACATAACCAATTGATTCATGTTTAGTCTATTTTTCCAGTCGGTGACTTCACTTTTTCAAATCAGACTCACCCTCCTTTCCCTCTACGGCCATTCAGACATCTTATCTTGTTTGCCTCTGATATTATCTTGCAGCTCTTTCTTTTCCCACAACCTCACACCTCTCTCTAAACTCCCACCTTGAGAAGTTGTGCTATATAATCAGCCACCTTTTTGGCCTTTCAGTTTCATTTCTCTTCCTGCGCCAACACTTAGTTACTTTAACTCAAACCAACATAGCCGTGCTACATCTTCTGTGTTATCCACCTCCAGCTCTTACATCTTACTGCTACTTCTTCCCCTCAGTTTCATATCCTTGCTCTACTTGATTGGCTATCTGACTTCTATCAAGTTAATCCTTCCTTCTACTAAAGTTACAAATAATTACACCAATTACATCGAGATGTAAACCTTAAGAAATCACCGCCGGATCTTTCCAATAGTGGTATGGACTACTGTACATCTCTATGTATACATTAGACTCTCTCTGTACTATGAAATATTCTCTTTCCTTCTATCCTTCTTGTTTCGTTTGTTATTTAGTATTCATTTAGTTCATTTCTGTTCTTATTTCATTTTTGCTACTCCCAATATGATGCTAAATTATGGAATAGTATAGCCACACAAATAAAACTTTGCAACAAACGCAATAGTTTTAAACAACATCTTAACCAGTCTTGGTCCTGTACATGCTCATCACCAGGTTAAGACTTTATGCTCACCGTACAATACTCTAAAAATGCTCTCCTTAAACAGAATACTCTCACTGAAAAGACAAAACAATTTTTTTCATAACTGCTGCCTGTGCAATCCATTAAATTGCACGTGGGTTTTCTATTTAGTAAACTCTACCACTGTAAAATCTTAGAACGTATAAACGTAACAACTGTATATGTATACATGTAAATAGAAATGCAACTACTCTGTGTTTAACTAGAACTAAGTATAATGCATGGAAACAAATGGAGCTTTTCTCCCCAGGCCTCAGCTGAAAATGGGTATTACCCAGTCAGTCTTTCCTGGTAAACAAAGACAAATAAATAAAATAAATAAATAAATCTCTCATACCTTACAGAAATACTTGTTAAAAAGTTATGCATTTAATAATGCTCTGTGTACTAAATTGCGTACTTAAAAAAGCATGTGTATTAGATAATGTATAGTCATGCATTTTGGTTGTATACTATCACACTGTATTTATCTTACTATTATTATTATTGCATTTTTTCTTTCATTACCCTTTGGAGTTTTTCTCCCCAGGTCTCTACTGAAGAAGTTGTTTTGCCCATCTGGACTTTTCCAGTAAACAATAAAATAAAAAAAGAAAAAAAAAATCAGTATATATAATGTTTAAGTATGATGACAAATATCCAAAAAAAAGAGACTCCAAAGGGAAAGGCAAAGCAGTTTTAATAATAATTGTATGAATAATAAATAAAAGGTTAAGTGCTTTTACCCAGAACACTTCCAGTCTTCTTCAGAACAATTCTACATTACAAAATGCAGTTATTTAAAAGTAACCAGCAATCAAAACCTGCCAATCACTGAATAACACCTATTTTAAAACCCCTCCCAACCCAGCACTACAGTGTTAAACCTTTAATACTCAAGACAAACAGAATAAATTAACACAGTGTATAAAATGCAGTAATTAAAATATATCCTTGAACAATGCTGTATTAATAAAATCATTTACAATTTAGCAGCCCTTAGTCTAAGGACACTGTTAATAGTAATATAATCATTTGACCCCATGGGTTTACCTGTGGCCAGTTTAATCTGGCAGAATAACTCCTTATATTCTAATCTGATTTTCCAAGCACCACCCCTGGGGTCATGCAAAACTAGAACCTAAATGTGGCTTTCCTGCAGTTTTTAACATGCTTAAACAGTGCAATAGTCTCCTTTTTTCTTACTATATTGTATGAATGTTCATATGCCCACTTCCTTAAGCACCTTTCCATTTTCCCAATATAGAAACTGGGACATACTTCACAGGTAACCAACTACACTACTCCTGTACTATTACAATTATAGTGTCCCAAAGACTTAAATAAAAAGTCCCTTGCTGCCAAATAAATGTTCTCCTGCTTGACCATGAGAGTGCACTGATTGCAAAACCCACACCTAAATGTACCCCCTCATTGGTCAGGTCTGAGCATAAACAAATTACCCTTGAAATCCACATCCCACCCCCACCCCCCAGTAAGGAAACCTCCGTAAAAAACGTCTCCAAAGCCAACTTCATGCTATTGAAGTCAGAAGTGACAAACTTCATGACACCCATGCAGATGGGATCTGAAAGTTCGACTGCTGAATCCTACACTAAGGCACTGTACGAGCACATCCACTTGTGCATAAATCGTGCCATCCCAAATAGAACCAAGATGTTCTCTTCCAAAAAAAGGAAGCCAATCTGGTGGTCCCCTGCTATAAACAAACTATACAACAGATGGAAGAAACTGTTGCAGAAGAGAGGAAAATCCCAGGATGCAAAAAACTCCCTCATCAACCTCAGTATGAAGCTGAGATCCCTCATAAAATCCTCAAAAGCTAGTTACGAAAATAAAATTGCCAAAGATTCCAAAGACAATCACAAGGCATTCTACAGTTATGTCAAGAATCTAAATGGCAATGCTCAGATCTGTTTTGAGCTACAACAGAATGGCATTAAATATACTGATCCCAAGGATATTGCCAATATCCTAGATTGATTTAGTGTCAACTACACCCCCCTCTCATCCCCTAAAGGGCCCATCTCAATACCAAAAGATTACCAAATTCTGGTAATCATGGCCACACAGGTAGAAACCGCACTCTCCAAAGCTAAGAATACAGCATCTATGGGACTAGATGACATCCTGGGCTGTGTACTACATGAACTACAAAATGAACTGGCACCTCACCTAAGTGTCATGTTTAATCATAGCCTCACCTCAGGCTTTGTGCCCACTGAGTGGCGCACAGCTACAGTTATCCCACTCCACAAGGGGGGATCCACCTTGGATCCCGGGAACTACCATCCCATCAGTCTGACAAGCCTGATCTGCAATGGCATGGAATGCATTATCATGGAACTTATAAACAAAGACATTGGCAACCTTCAAATACTGGACCCTACCCAGTTTGGGTTCGTGAAGGGCCAATCTTGTCTCCTGAACCTGATTGACTTCTTTGAATCAGTCTCCAGAGCTGTGGATGAGGGTAAGGCAGTCCACACAGCCTATCTGGTCCTCGCCAAGGCCTTCAATACCATCCCCCTCTCTGGAATCATAGATAAACTTACTAAGCTGGGCATAAATCCCTATGTCACTCAATGGGTTGCCAACTGGCTTACTGACAAAACCCAGACTGTAAAAGTAGCCGACTCCAAATCCAGCTCTAGACAAGTGACAAGTGGAGTACCTCAGGGTTCAGTCCTAGGACCACTCTTGTTTGGCATCTACTTCTCTGAAGTACAGGCCAACACTAAGGGACTCAGGCTAACAAAGTTCACAGATGACTACAAACTGGGAGCCTTTACTGAATCCCCAAATGATGTGGATATTCTACAAAATGGCCTTACAGAAACAGATGCCTGGTGCCAGAGCCATGGGCTCAAGCTTAATGCCAAGAAATGTATAGTTATCCCCTTTGGAAAAAAACATGTACCCATGAATTACCACATAGGTGGCAGTACACTAAACATCGAAAGTGTGATGGGAGACTTAGGGACACAGGTGGACAGTGGTCTCACCTTCGATAACCATATTGCCATAACAGTCAGGAAGTCCTTCTATGTGGCACACCTCATGACTAAGGGCTTTTCATCCAGAAAAAAGGAGGTCATTGTCCCACTGTACTCATCCCTCATTAGACCCATTATAGAGTATAGCGCCCCATTTGGTATGTACCTCACAAGACATCTGCAACAGCTGGAAAGGCCACAGAAATACCTCACTAACAGAATCACAGGCCTAAAGCAGATGCCATATGCTAACCATCTAAAAAAATTCCAGCTATACTCTGTGGCAAATCGTCTACTCTGAGGTGATCTCTGCTTAACATACAAGGCCATGTCAAACTCTGAGCTATTGGACATGCTCCACTTAAATAAATCCCAATCCCTTAGAGCCACATGCTCCAGGGATGTCAACCTTTGTCATCACAATGAACAAAACATGTTGGAGTGATAGGTTCCTGACCCAGAGACTCCACATACTCTGGAATAGACTGCCCATACATGTCAAGCAGAGCGCCTCCTTGGCCCTCTTCAAAAGGAACCTTGATGATTGGATGGGAGATGGGAAATTCACCCCGGGGATCATGTAAGTTGCCCTGCTAGACAAGGGTCCAGGGAAGTAAATATTGTGGGAAGAAATATCCAGGGAACTGTTATGGTTAGGCTTGTATAGGCCCAAGGGCTGATAGCCTAGTACCAACCTATGAACCTATGAACCTACCAGGTTTCCTGTTGTTCAAACTCAAATCAACACATTCTCCCCTCTCAAACATCTCCTTCAGATTCCTGTCCCTTCTCCTGATAAATCTATGTTCCTTAGGTATAAATGTGTTAATATCTTCATTGATTGTAAGCCCTCCATAGTATTTCTTAATAATGTTCTCTATATCTGAGGACTTAGCTGAATATGTGTGGATAAAAGCTGAGCCAAAATCTCCATTAATCTGCTCACTGGTTGTAGACAGCAAACAATCCAAACTCAAAAGGGGCTTATATTTCAGCTCCTGTCTCTAACCACTTCTTCTGTCAAACTGTCTGTATGCCAACAAAGGTACTTCCTTTGTAAAAAAAAAAAGTTCTTTAATAAATTCTGTCTCTTTCTGAATGTTTACCACATCAATACACATCCTGGAGGCTATGATTAACTGCCCCTTATGTAATCCCTTTATTCTGTGAAAAGGGATGTCCACTGTCAAAGTGTAAGTAAGAATTTGAAAATGTATGTTTTTGAAAAATCTTGGATTGGAAGCAGTTATTGGCGTAATCTTTGTAGATGGTAACATCCAAGTAGTTAATGGTCTGTGTAGATGAGTTGTATGCTATAACCATAAGAGATGCAGACAACAGAATCTGAAATATGTAAATGTCAATTAAAGCTTGTAGAATATGTGTACTTTGCTATAACATTAAACTCACAGGAAATACATTTCCAAAGAAAATTATATTATCTTTGTTCTTATTTCACAGTAATACTCCCTTTATATGACTGAAATACATACTGGGCCGGATTCACAAAGGCTTGCACAGAATCTAAGAGTAGAGTAAGATTTCAGCAAGCCAACATGTCCGCTGAGCAATCCAGGAACAGCCAGCAGGGGCGTGCAACTGAGCTCTCTAAACTAGTCCTACACGGACAGGGCTGGGATATGCAAATTAACTCAATTGCAGGCAAAAGCCATGCAAATGAGGTCAATTTGTGATCCAGGAAACCCAAACCTGTCCGAGTAGGTTGATAACTGAGTACGGTTCTGCAAACAGCAAAATGGAGCTGTGTCAGCTGTAAAAAAAACATGCATTCACAGGAGGAAGCATGCCAATGGCTAAACTTATGGCCATTGGCAATGGGAAGTGATGCAAATTAAAAATAAAATAACTTTTTTTTTTAATCCCGATTTCCGAGGTTTAACTGTAGAGCAGTGCCGCGCAAATGCGCTGCACCCTAAAAAGCAGAAAATTAATAATTAAGATCCACAAATGAGGATTTCATAGCTAAAATGAATTTACAATGCAAGGGAATGGCAGGCTGAAGACAACATGGCCACCGAGTAGAGATTGTTAAGGGAGGAAGCTCAGTCTAAGAGATGTAACTAAGCATTAGTAGGCAATCCTATGCAAATGACAGTTATGACAGTGAATCGCAAGTTCACATAGCAAATGAGCACAGTCAGTGGAGTGTAGGAGTAGGATAAGGGGAGTAACAGAGTAGACAATAGATGACATCACAAGGGGGGTATGTATGAAAGGAGTGCAGCTCATTGGAGCAGAGTGACATGTGTCAGCTTTCATTTACATAATAGTGAAAGAGGTGTGTCAACAGGTAGGCCAGGAAAAGTCAGGAAATCAAAGGTGTATGCTGTGGATAACACCAAAGTTTCTTACTGAGTGTGCATGCACGCGTGTACGCACCAGTAAACCCGCGTAAGACAGTGTGCGTGCGTGTAAGTGTGTGTGCGCATGTGTAGGCTTGAGTAAGCATATGTAAGGCTGTGTAAACAGTTGTAAGCGCGTTTGCACCAGTGTGCATGCGTTTTAACCGGAATAAGCAAGTTTTAGTCCGTGTAAGCATGTGTGCGTGCGTGTAAGCTGGTGTGCGCGTGTTTGCGCTTGTTTGCACGGCGCTGCCCCCTGAGGAAATAGAAAGGGAAAAGGAAGCACAACAAATAGTAGGAAGTTAACCAGGGAGTACTAGCAGAGCTAGCAGGTGTAAACAATCAGAATCAGCCAATTACACAGGCATTACGCTAGCACAGCCCAGCCCAGCACTCAAAACCCAGCTAAAAACATTCCAGTATGTATTTCTCAGGCACACTGCAACACTGCAGTAAGCTAATGAAGTAAAGCTATGAAGACAAGATGATCAATTTCAACAATTGGCTTAAGTATTGGTGTCATTCAAAGGGGATCCAATGCCTGTCAGCCTGGGAGGACATGCTCGACAAGCCGCGATGCTTCGCTAGGGATGGCTTGCACCTGTCACCCCTGGGCTTTCAGATATTGGCAAAGGCTCTTGCTTCCCCCATAGTGCCTTTTTTAGGCAAGGCTCAAAAGACAAACCCACCTCCATAGGTATCACAAGGGAGATATGAGAAAAACAACGTTGGACACTGAAGAAGGGTTATCCCGAAAGCGCTTATCTTGTGATTTTATCAATAAAATTTTTATACGCTGCCAGCAGTGTCCAATGTTGTTTTTCTCATATCTCCTTTGTTTCTACTTTGATTGGACTTCAGCACTCTACTGGTTATTGGTCTCATCAGGTATCACAAGGGATAAGAAACTAAGAGTAATGCTACTCAATGCCAGAAGTCTAAACCTCAAGATGCACGCACTCAAAACTCTCCTTAGCATGGAGAACATCGATATCTGTGCAGTAACAGAAACCTGGTTCAAGGCTCCAGAGAGCACCCCAGCACTACCAGGTTATACCTCATACCATGCTTTTCGGCCCCAAAACTTAGACCAAACCACAAAAGGAGGGGGAGTATCAATATTTGTCAAAGAAACCCACATCTCCCGGTTGGTGGCACAGCACAAAGCATCAGAGATTATCCATGTGCAACTAACAGTGGGTAAAACTGCCTTCCAGTTTATAGCCTGCTACAGACAACCCTCCCAAACCCAGGAACACCACTCGGCATTCCTAAGAACACTGGAAAATATGAAGGTCTCTCCAAACACCATTATATTGGGTGACTTCAACTACCCAAACATAGACTGGGAGCATTACTCTAGCTCCAAAACTCTAGTCCAAAGGTTCCTCAAATTTATAAACTCAAATGCTATGGAACAACTTGTTACCACTCCCACAAGAGGGGAAAACATACTGGACCTGATCATCACCAACATGGGGACTCTATGCTCCAGACCAGAAGTGTATCCCTCACTGGTAAGATCAGACCATAAACTAATCTCACTGGATATTCACATCCCGACCCCACCCCCTGCCCAGAAAACCACAGTGAAAAACTTCTCTAAAGCAAATTTCACACTCCTCAAAACCGAGGTGGAATCCTTCAAAGCCCACGAGCCTGTGGAAAATACGGCCCAGACCGCAGAATCCTTTATAAATGCATTCTATGAACACCTTTAGGAATGCATGGATTATGCAATCCCAAATAAAACCAAGACCCAATCCTCAAAAGGCAGACGTCCTGTCTGGTGGACCCCAGCCGTAAACAAACTATACAATAGAAGGAGGAAGCTACTATATGATAGAGCAAAATCCCAAAAAGGGAAGGCATCTCTGATCAGTATTAGCAAAAAACTATGGGCACTCATAAAATCGTCTAAGACCAGCTTCGAGAGAAAAATTGCACAGGACACTAAGGATAATCACAAGGCTTTCTTTAGTTATGTTAGGATCCTGGGTGGGAATTCCCAGATATGCTCAGAATTACTCCAAAATGACAAAAAAATACATCAAACCCACAGACATTGCCAACATCCTAGCTGACAGGTTCAGCGCAAACTTCTCCCCCCTCCCCACCAAAAGGGCAAATATCTATCCCAGCAGAGTGTTGTCCCCCTGACATCTCAGATGCTCAGGTAAGAACCACCCTCTCCAAAGCAAAAAACACAGCATCAATGGGACCAGACAGTGTCCCAGGCTGCGTCCTAGATGAACTCCAAGAAGAGCTAAACCCAAACATAAAACTACTGTTCAATCTCAGCCTTACTACAGGATATGTACCCAAAGAGTGGCGTACAGCAACAGTGGTCCCTCTCCAAAAAGGTGGTGCCTCAATGGATCCTGGAAACTATCACCCCATAAGCCTGACTAGCTTGGTCTGCAAAGCTATGGAAAGGATCATCATGGACCTCATAAATAAAGATATTGGGGACCTACAGACACTGGATCCTACCCAGTTTGGCTTTGTTAAGGGCAGATCCTGCCTCTTCAACCTGGTCGATATCTTTGAAACAGTCACCAAGGCCATTGACGAGGGGAAAGGTATTCCACACAGCCTACCTGGACCTCACAAAAGCCTTCGATACAATACCCCACTTGGGCATTATAGATAAGCTCACCAGCTTAAATATAAACCCCTATGTCACTAGATGGGTTTCAAAGTGGCTCAAGGACAGAACCCACATGGTTAGAATTGCTAGAGCCATGTCAGACTCCAAACCAGTTACAAGTGGTGTCCCACAAGGCTCAGTCCTGGGACCTCTCTTGTTCGGTATATGTTTCTCAGAGGTGCAGGCCAACACGGAAGGACTGTGGCTGACCAAGTTCGCAGATGACTGCAAACTGGACACCATAATCGACTCTCCAGCCGACACAAGCATCCTCCAAAAGGGCCTCATAGAAACAGACAACTGGTGCCAGAGCCATGGCCTCAAGCTTAACGCCAAAAAGTGTATAGTCATCCCCTTTGGCAAAAACAAAGTGCCCACAAATTACCACATAGGTGGTAATCCATTAAGTATAGAAGAAGTAATTAGGGACCTGGGGACCCAAGTTGATAGCAATCTCTCATTTGACAACCACGTGGCCAAAGTGGTTAGAAAAACATTTTATATAGCCCACCTAATCATGAAAGGATTCACATCTAGATCAGGGGAGGTCATCGTGCCTCTTTACTCATCCCTCATCAGGCCCATAATTGAGTACAATGCCCCTTTTGGGATGTACCTTACCAGACACCTGCAGCAACTGGAAAGACAACAAAAGTACCTCACCAAGAGGATCAAAGGGCTCAAATAGATGCCATATGCTGCCCGGTTAAAGAAACTCCACCTCTATTCAGTGGCATACCGCCTGCTCAGAGTCGATCTGTGCCTGACATATAAAGCCATGTCCAACCCGGAATTAATGGACATGCTGCACCTCAGAAAATCCAAATCCCATCGAGCTACGTGCTCGAGAGACTTGAACCTCAGCACTGAAATAAATAGGACATGCTGGAGGTACAGATTCATAACCCAGAGGCTCCCTTCACTCTGGAATAAAATCCCAGTCCAGGTTAGGCAGAGTCCCTCATTGACTCTCTTCAAGAGGAATCTTGATGAGTGGATGGGAGATCGTAGGTTTACCCCGGATATCACTTCTGTGTCACTGTTAGACAGAGGCACAGTATACTAACCTCGAAAAAGGGCATAGCAAAATTAATTTAAAATGGGTTTTGAAAGCCAAACACACTCTGGCTAGGCTTATACATGCCCTAGGGCAAATAGCCTAGTATGAACCTATGAACCTATAATAGAAGTGAAAACTGAAAAAGATTCACTGAGACAAAGAAATGTTAGGGGCTGCCATTGCTGTCATAAGGCGACATATGCAACATGCTGAGGGTGGTGACAATGCAAATGCTGCTGAGCAACCCCCGGTGAGGAGACGGAGAAGACTGTACAGGCCTAGGGTAACCTACCAGGGGCTACATGAGCTGGAGATAGTGGAGCGCTATAAAGTGGACAGAGACCTCATGCAGCAAATTGTTGAGCTGTGCAGGCTGCGCCTCACACACAGAACCAACAGAGGGGAACCCATCCCAGTAGAAACCAAGGTATGTGTTGGCCTAAGAATATTAGCAACAGGTACCTTCCAGAGACCAACTGGCGATATGATGGGGATTTCACAGGCATCAGCATCTAGGGTACTGCACCTGTTCCTGAATGCCATGGCAGCACACGTCAGTGATCATGTATATTTCCCCAATTCCCATGAGGTATTGGCCAGCAATATGTGTCTCTTCCAGCAAATAGCGGAATACCCTGAGGTAGTGGGTGCAATAGACTGCACGCACATTTGCATCAAAGCACCAGCCGGTGAGCGGGGTAGGGTCTACTATAACCGCAAGGGTTACCCCTCCATCAACTGCCAGGTCATGTGTGATGTCCAAGGCATAATAATGAATGTGTGTGCTGGCTGCCCTGGAAGCTACCATGACTCCCATATCTGGCAACTGACACAGCTGTAACAGACATTTGCCAATGGGGACATCCCTCATGGTCACCTACTGGGGAATGCTGGTTATGCACTCGAGCCATGGCTGATGACACCCATCAGAAATGCACACACACCTGAACAGGAACACCATAATGAGGCACATGCACAAACACAAAATGTAATCGAGCGTGTGTTTGGGCTGCTCGAGTCACGGTTCCAGTGCCTGGACACATCTGGTGGAGCCTTGCAGTACTCACCAACTACATGTACCCAGATTGTTATGGTATGTGCTATGCTACATAATATGATCCTGCAAAAACAGCTGCAGCAGGAGAAGCATAAAGCTGGGCACAACAGCCCCCCACCATTGCCAAGGCCATCACAGGCAGAGCGTGACTCGGAGGAGGAACAACCTGAGCCTGCCCCAGTAGGCTGAAGGAGGCATGCCCAGTATGCTTTGGCCTTGGCAAAGAGGCAACGCATAGCATATACACTGGCTCAGTAGGAACCCTGGAAATGATACCTCTCTCCGACTTGCGCATATAGTAAAAGCGATGCCTAACTTGACACTACCTGTTAACAAACATGTATAGGGAATGTAAAATGTGCATCCAACATAGGCAGCCCTGCAGCACCACCTGAGGCATGATTGATATGTGTTAAGCAATATAAAGCACTGCTAAACAGCTCTCACTACTATTTAGTATATGTGAAAAAAAATTGCACACACTAAGTAGCACAACTACAGGCAATGTTCAGCAATATTGTGCACTGTCCTGCAATGTTGGGCAACATTGAGCAATGTTGTGCAAGTCTGGTCAAATGTGGGTAAAGTTCACCAAAAGCAGGTTAACAAGTTCATATTTGCTTCACTATTCTTGAAGCAGTCTGTTCTGCCATGTATGAAAATATGAAGCAGTGACAGTCCTCAAACCCAAGATACAGTGCACTATAGTCAGAGTACAGAACCACTAAACCATGACAGCATGTCACTGGTCAGGTTGCATGAAAAAATGTTGATAAGTCAATGCTAAGTATCTAATGGAAACCTTGCATGCATAGCATAATCCCTGTCGAGTCAAGAGACAAAGGTGAGGCCTGCAGTAATAATAGAACCTGATATTCAACACACATATAGTATAAATGTTAATATTGGTAATGTTCACACACATCAACAAACGTAGTGGACCTCAGACAGCAACATACTGCAAGGTCACACTGGGCATGCTCACACACTTGAAACTATGAGACAAATGTCAGGCAACACAATACTGAAAGTCTGAACTGGGCATGCTCACACACTTAGGTCAAGTTTGAGTACAGCAGTGGGCCACACATATCCCACAGTTGCAAGTGTCAACCCAGGAACCTCACACTATTCACCTATCCACCATGTGCACACAGTGATATGACAACAGACACAATATAAAATAGTGAAATACTGTCACAATCAAATATGTTATGCAGAAACCCAGGTTGTTCATAGGAATTGGTAAAGCAAAGAAGAAACAAAACCTGCAATCAGTACCATCACTGAACAATGTGCATCCTGAACATTAGCATAGGTTCAGAGGTTGACACTAGGCTATCTGCCCTAGGGTATGTAGAAGCCTAGCCACAGTGTGTCTGTAGTCTGCAATCACGCTAGAGCAGTAGACTGTGCCTGTCAATAGTAGGTCACACAAGATATCTCACATATGTTCATTTCATTCTGCCTCTGTCTAGTAAGGACCCATAACATATCCCAGGGCTAAACATACTATCACCCGTCCACCTGTGAAGATGTCACCTGTAGGTGTTCAGCATGGGTCTGTGCATATGTGGTACTGTGATCACATTCCTGAATGAGTGGAGCCTCTGTGATAGTAATATGCCCCTCCAGCATGTCCTATTTACATCATTGCTCATGTACCTGTCCCCGGAGCATGTAGCTGTAACGGACTTTGATATCCTCACGTGGAGCCTGTCCATCAATGCTGTGATGGACATGGCATCAAAGAAAAGGCACAGACTGCATCCAAGTAGGCAGTAAGCAACTGAGGAGAGCTGGGGTCACCATAGCCAAACTATGCATACCATCTGTGTGAGTCCCTAGATCCATTTGGTATGTAAATCTAAGTACATTCCAGTTGCTGCAGGTGTTGGGTAAGGTACATCCAAAATGGGCCATTGTATCCAAGCATGTGCCAGATAACTACAGGGTCACAATGACCCCACCTGATCTGGATGTAAAACTGTATGGGATAAGGTTGCCTAAATAGAAGGTGTGTCCAACAACATTGGCAACATGAATGTCAAAGGCAAGAGTACTAAGTATTCATGTCCCCAAATCACAAACCACACACATTGTACATGATGTATCATCACCTATGTGGCAATGTGTGTGTGCACGATGTTACTACCATAGCTGTAGGCCATGGCTCTGGCACCAGTCAGCCATCTCTGTGAGACCTTTTCTGAGGATGCCTGTGCCAGCTGTGGATTCGAATATGGCACACAGTTTGCAGTCATCTTCAAACACGGTCATCCATATTCCTCCTGTGTTAGCCAGTATGTATCAGAAATATATACAGAACAAGAGAGGTCCCAGGACTGAGCCCTGTGGGATGCCACATGTAACTGGTGTATAATCAGACATGGCACCTGCAATACTGACCATGTGTGTGCTATTCATGATCCAGTTAGCAATCCAGATTGTGACATATGTGTAGATATTGAATCCGGTGATCTAATGTGTAAAGGCCAAGTGGGGTATTGTGTAGAAGTGGTGTGCGAGCTCCAGGTAGGCTGTGTGGACAACCCTGTGTACGTCTATGAACCTGTTAACTGTTAAAAGACATCAAACATCTGCAAGAAGGAAGATATGCCCACAACAACACCAAATTGTGTAGGATCCAGTGTCTGTAGGTTCACAATGTGTATGTGTATGTGTTCCATGATGATACACTCCATAGCATAGCAGACCAGGATAGTTAGGCATATATTGTGATAATGGCCAGGGTCCCTTGTGGCACCAGTACTGTGTAGCAGGTACACTGTAGCTGTACGCCATTCCATGGGTACACATCCTGTAGTAACTGCAATATTGAACAGTGACATAATGTGAGTGTGAAGTTTGTCATGAATCTCATGTATGCCACAGTCTGGGACACTATCTGGTCCCACTGATGCTGTGTTGTCTGCTATGGAGAGGGCAGCACACACATGTTCGTCTGTGATGTCAGGGAGGCTACATCCTGTTGTGATGGACATGTGCACTGCAGGGGGGATGGTGGGGAAACATTCCCACTGAACCTGTTGTCCAGGATGTTTGCAATGTCAGTGGGTTCACTGTATCATTTGTAATTATGCAGTAACTCACAGCATATCTGTGAGTTCCCACACAGGTCCCTGACATAACTAAATAAGGCCTTGTGATTGTCCACAGTGTCTGTTGCAAGTGTCCGTTAGAAGTGGGCCTTGGATGAATCAACAACTGATCGTAGCTATACCATAGTACTGATCAGAGATGCCTTCCAGATTGTCATTGTGCTCTATAATGTAGTAGCCTCCTCCTGTCCATGTACAGCTCAGTAATGGCCGTGGTCCAGTAGACAGGTCCCCTGCCTTTGGAGGAGTGAGTCTTGTAGTTATCTGGGATAGCATGATCCATGAATTCCAGTATTTGTCCATAGAATGTGCTTGTAAAGTATGTAGTTGTCTGAGCCATAATTAACACTGTCCCAGGGTCATTGAGGGATACCACCTCAGTTTTGTACAAGTGTGATGTTTGCTCATGAGAAGTATGTCACTGAGATCACATAGGATGTGTGTGTGTATGGGATATGTATGTCTAGTGAGATGAATGTATGTTCCGACCTTAACAATTACAGGTATACCTTTGTTGTGGAACATAGAGTCCCCATGTGTGTGATGATCAGGTACCACATGTATAACCCCCTGTGGGTGTGGTGACCAGGTCTGCCCTAGCATTTGAGTGTAACAGTCTTAGCAACTGTTGTGTGAGGGTGTCACTGCTTGAGAAGTATACCCAGTCAATATTCGTGTATTTGAAGTCACACAATATAATGGTGTTTGGTGAGACCTTCACATTCCCCAGTGTTCCCAGGAATAACAACTGTTGTGCTCATGTTTGGGAGTGTGGTCTGCAACAGTCTACACACTGAAATGCAGTTTTGACCACTCTCAGTTGCACATGTATGTTCCCCAATGCTTTGTGTACTGCTACCAACCTGGAGGCGTGTGTATGAATGATGTATATGGAATCCCCCCCTATTGTTGTTGTCCAGTCCGAATCCTGTGTCTGAAAACCATGGTATGATGTAAAACATGTTAGTGCTGATGTGCTTTTGTGAGCCTGAACCAGGTGTTTGTTACTGCACATATATCGACAGATTCCATACTGATGTGAGTCCTGAGTGCATGCATTCTGAGGGTTAGACATCAGTTGTTGAGCACCATCACTCTCCGTTTCCTGTACCCTGTAATGTCTATGGCTGTGGTTATGTCATCTGACCCTCACTTCAAACAGCCACTATGTGTGTGTCAAGAGCCTAAGGCAGTCTGTGAAAGCCTAGGGGTGACAGCTGCATGGCATCCATAGTGAATGTACATGGCATGTTGAGCATGTAATCCCAGGCTGACAGACACTGGATCCCCTGTGAATGACAACAATATGTTAGGCAACTGTTAAAACCGATCATGTCATCTGTATACTGTGACATAGTACTTTGTGAGGGTAAGATGCTACACAAGGTCAGGTTCATACTGTCCTGGCCTACATGATCAGAGAGCCCCTCTATTTCTCTTGTCATGTAGTCCAGGGAGGAATGTCTGAGGGTCTACACACCAGAATGCTCAATGATGGAGCCATATTTGTACTTGCAGTGGACTGACAACAGTGCATCTGTCATGTGGCATATTCTGGCACCCGACACAAAGCACAAAGTGACCTTCACCTTGTGCAGCCTGGTGAGTGGGATCTCAGTGTGACCGACAATTACACTCACCTAATACAGTTGTATGAGGTGTGTTGTGTAGGCCTAAGGGCAGTGATTGTGTGGCACAATGACTTTGTGAACTATGTGATGATGCGTGTGTATGGTTGTGTGTTAGCAGTTGTTTGTGTGTCTGCTTTGGATGTCTCAGCTGCTTAGGCACAGTACATTTAGATGCTCCAAGTATGTCATTGTGTGTCAATGTATATGGTTTGCTGTTGTCATCGGTGCATGTGTGATTGTATTTGTGGTGTGTGTGGTTACCTTCACCACCTGATAGACTGTGCCAGTCATGGCTTGGGAGAGCTCAGCCTCCTGTCCGTCTATACAGTTGCACCTCCCACAAATATCTGAGTTTGTTGGTAGGAGGACAGTGTTACCTGTGTACATAAGGCAGTTGTAACAATGTGTCAGAATTCTAATATGCACCAGCTGGACTGGAGAGTACACACAAAACCGACCTTTGGACATGCCAGGATATGATTATGACATACACTGTCGACTGATCACAAAGGATCAGTAGTGTGTCAAGTGTGTAAAAGAGTATAACAAGGTTTTAGTGTTCAGGTTTGTTGTTGCTGTGGAAAGATAATCTGCAAAGGAGTACAGACAGAAACATTACACCTCCTTCAGCTAGGTCAGAAATATCAATGTACAGTCATATCTGTCCTGAGTCAGGGTCAACTGTACCTGACTGACAATGTCAGCATCCTGTCAGACAGGCCCATACATACATACCCACCTCCCAGTGACAAAAGGCCCTAACATCATACCAGGAGATAACACATGTAGAATGTGTAAACTGGTCCCCACAATGCCAAATGAATCCAATCACGTGGATAACAATGTTTCCCCATATGTGTCATAAGTGAACGACAGGACAAACAGACACTGCACCCGAACAGTCTGTTGAGCATCACACTCTCTACAGGATCTTACACCATTGAATGTGTTACAGCAACATGTGGCACACCCCACAAGTGTTGGTGCACAACACACCATGGGAACTATATTCCTATAAGCCTACAAAGTCCGAAATGCTAGTCCATGGAGTCCATCATGATTGCAGTCAGGAACAGAGATATTGTAAACCGACAAATGCACAACACAAATGTCTGTGGTATGTTAATGAGCACATCATGTTCCCCAAACCTGCTAGATAACTTGCAAGGCAGCCACCCAGGACAAACATCACTGACAGGAGCAACACAGGTCCCACATAGACCTTGAATAGCCCTTTACCAACATCACAGACACATGTGGTATGCACAAAACCTACAATCCGTGCATGAATATGTATTGTCATATGAAGGAATGGTAATATGTCCACAGATAGATCACACCAGGTATGAATTGTGCATTCCTGTTCAAGATGTTAACACCTGCTGACCCACAAGGTTCATTCGTGGGATTGCATAACACTACATGCACACCCATAACCATGTCCAGTCTGATGTCAGCAACCTACAAACATAGCCTGTGAATAAGGACCACATAGTAAAGCATGTAGTGTGTCGTGTTAATGCATCTCTCACTAGTATTATAACATACTTAGGTAGGGGTTTGAATCCTGCAATTGCTGAGTGTGTGTGAGATTGGCTTTGAGAGGAGTGGCCTTTTTGGAGACTGTGGAAATACATTAGTGGTGAATCCCTCTTTGCCAATTGTGATGATGTCAGCATCCTACAAATAGAGCTTTGGAAAAGAATGCTCCCACTAAAGCAAATAGCGTATCGTGTTAATGCGCATCTTACTAGTGTCATAATATAGTCAGGTAGGGGCTTGAGTCTTGTAAACGCCAAGTGTATGTGGTGTGGGGGGGGTGATTTCCTTTGAGAGGAGGAGACTGTGGAAACACATTTTAAAAGAGGTACATCCCTCTTTGAAAAGTCTGATGATGTCAGCATCCTACAAATATTCAAGGAGAACAGAAACAACCCAATAATGCATATAGTGTGCCATGTTAATGCGTATCTCTCCAATATCATAACATAGTTAGATAGGGGTTTGAATCCTGTGAATGTGTGTGAGACTGCCTTTGAGAGGAGTGGCCTTTTTGGAGACTGTGGAAATACATTAGGAGTGGTGAATCCCTCTTTGCCAAGTGTGATGATGTCAGCATCCTACAAATAGAACTTTTGAAAAGAATGCTCCCAGTAAAGCAGATAGCGCTTCGTGTTAATGTGTATATCACTAGTGTCATAACATAGGCAGGGAGGGGTTTAAGTCCTGCAAATGCTGAGTGTGTGTGTGTGTGCCACAGGTGGTCAATGCAGTGTGCATTTTGCTTTTACTACGGTATGACATATGTTTCAAACAGTATGTGCATTGCACACATCAGGTATCTGCATGTCAAATAGATTTGTGTACATGTGACCTCAATCAGTACATAGGTGTGAAGCCTGCATACTACATGAATACATTTGTAACCTTTGACAGATTGTGCCACTGCTTCTCAGAACATAGGCCACATATGTATGTCTGTGTCAAGACCAGCCAATGTAGTGACCTGTGGCCAAGGACATCCCTGCCACACACATCCATGACACGTACTGTAGAGTACTGTGAGTGAGGGTAATTGCTGGGGTATATGTCAGACATGTTCATACACAACAACGACTGGCAATAATGGACAGTCATGATAGGTGTGCACCAGCCCTGTGGATATGCATGCAGGCCCCTAATGTGTTATGTGAAACACCAAGTGACCCCACAATACCTATGGATATGTGGATACCAAGGGACAGATTACATAACACATGTCTGTCTGTACACATTGGTACCCAACATACATGTTCAGGGCTACCACCTATGTGGTACTGTTGGGATAGTATGTATAGTAAATGTGGATGACCATGCCATAGATGGTGTACTGCTATACAGCATGCATTGGACAACAGGTATCTGTCTGTATGATACCTTTGTGTAGGATATGCGTTCCATCCAGGGAATGCAGTGTAGGCCAATGCATGCTTTACCAGATGTGGATGGACATATCCCTAGTATGTTTGCATGTACTGAAGAGGTCTTTATACCACACAGGTGTGGTCCCAGGAACGTGTGGCGGTCAATACCACTGGTTACTGTTATAGTATAGTACTGGAAGGTTCCAACTGTTACTGAGTTCCCTACAACTGTGAGTCATTTGTCAGGACATCATCTAATGATTGGTTATAGTCATGCTGTTGAGGTGGTGTATACTGCCAGACTGCAGATCATTGACAGATATCAATGGTATCACCCACAGCATAGTGCCAACCCATGTCATACACACATGTGTACCCATGTTAGTACATATCTGTAGTAGAATGCATACTGGCCATCGAAAGATGTTAACAATGTGTAGAACAGGGTATGTCGCACATCCCATGTGTCCACTATGCACGTACATGCAGATAGTGCACACACACCATGATCACAGATGTACACCTGCTAATTTGTAATGCACACATCACACACGTACTGTCCACTCACTAACACATGCTGTCAACACTGTACACTTCATCCAAGTGGCACATGGGTGGACAATACACACTCAGACATAACACTGGTGTAAACAATGCTACAATGACTATCAGAGCTGTGATGCATAATGCCTGCTCAGATATACCTACAAAGATATCAGTACACCTTCCTGTTGGCAACTTGCTACTATTGCTACACTGCTATGATGTCACCCTGTACATCAGAACCATGTTAGCCTATTCCTGCATCAATGTGACAGATGACAGGTGGTGGCACAAATGTCATCATATGCACAGGGTGTGTTGTAGGTTTGCCAGAGCCCGACATTGACCCATAAAATCAGCATGTCTGTGTGTGTGTGTGTGTGTGTGTGTGTGTGTGTGTGTGTGTGTGTGTGTGTGTGTGTGTGTATGAGGGACAACAGTACCGCATGGGCCAATGTTGATGTAAAGTGTGTGTGCATGTGTGAGCCCTAGTTGTATGGTAAATGTGTGTGTGTCTGCATGCACACAACTCCACCATGTGGCTGCCATATATGGGCGGTTGTGGGACAGCCACAGACTGTAACTGCTAGGCCATACAGATCACTGTCTCTGGCCATGGGCTCCATACCTGTGCCTAGCAGGGGTGCTATGGGCAGTATTGGGTACCAACCCTGACTAGGTGCTATCATCAGTGGCAGAGGTATGATGACTGGACTCATGTCCCTACTGGGACTGGCCACGTGCACGTGGTCTAGTAGGACGGTCAATGGGCAGGCCAGCCCCAGCATTGCTGGGGCTGGTATTGCCACTACGGGAGCGGCTGTGATCTGTGGTCCATCTGCGACGAATGCCAGCTGATGCTGTTGCTGGCATGGCCTCTCATCCTTCCCACACAGTCCTGGCTCATGGCTAACACATTGTGGAGGGCATCTAATGTCTCCCTCCAATGGCTATCAATGACCTCGGTGTAATTCCGGATGGCACCGGCAAGGTCATGGATGCTGTCATTGATAGCAGTGTAATGGGCCCTCTATGCCCTTAGTCCCTGTTGGGTGTACCGTTCCATACATGCCTGTGCCTGCATTACAGCCCGGAACATACTGGAGGTTGTAATACCTCCGAGGGCACGTCTGCCAGGGGCAGTATGACCAGTGGTGCTCCCCCGAGAACCCCTGGACATCTGCCTATGTGGTACCATACCGATAATCCGGCTATGGGTGCTGTGAGGGGATGCACATGCCATAGGTACCACACTCTCCTGGTCAATGCCAACTGTATGCTGTCCCTCAGCTATGGCCATTGGTGACGAGGGATGTATTGGCATTATTAGTGTGCGCATAGATGGGGTTGACCGCTGTGTACTGTCGATTGCTGGACCAATGACAGACTTTGTCAGACCTTCCTGTGCCACAATACACTTCTCATCATCTCCACTATTAGTGGCAGTGACATCAGGTTCCCTGCTACAATCAGCCACGCCTAACATAGCACCTGTGGAAGGAAGCCAGGAAACACACTTTACAATGTGTACATAATGTTAGCACACATGAACACCTGAACACATGAACACATGCACACATAAACACATGCACACATGAACACATGCACACATGCACACATGGGCGGCACAGTGGTGCAGTGGTTAACGTTGTCGCCTCACAGCAAGAGGTTCACCGGTTCGATTCTCGGCTGGGGTGCCTTCTGTGTGGAGTTTGCATGTTCTCCCTGTGTTCGCGTGGGTTTCCTCCGGGTACTCCGGTTTCCTCCCACATTCCAAAGACATGCATCTGGAGCGTTTCTCCCCGGGCCTCTGCTGAAAACAGGCTCTGTGGAACCTAGTCGGACATTCCCGGTCAACAAATGTTAAATAAATAAATAAATAATAAAATAAATTAACACATGAGCACATGCACACATGCATACATGAACACATGCACGCATACACACATGAACACATAAACACATGCACAGAAATACACTGCTCACCACAGCACATACACACACACACACACACACACACACACACACACACACACACACCAGCAATCCAACACATGCACAATAGTGGGTGATGGTGGGTGACAGTATCTCAAGGCAAACAGTCACCACACACGTTTCAGCAGGCAGACCATGTGTTGTTTAACACCATGCAGTGCAAGTGTAGACAGCCCTTTCTAATGACATTATACATGGCTTTGATGCATGTGTGTAGTTGTGCGGTGATAGGCTACACCCTGGAACACAATGTGTACATGGACACTATATTGGTATGCAAGTATTCTCTGCTCTGCAATGTCATCTGCACCATCACTCAATGGTATACATACCATGGCTGCATGTGTCATCTGTGTGACACATAGATTGACATGTGTGATGACAGTGTCTGTGTCCATATCACATAATAGTGGGCACAGGTGTAGCAAATGCATGCAATGTACAGACATGGGATGAGTTGTGCATGTAGACGTGAAGGAATCCCAATGCACGACATGGACATTGCACATTAGTTATGGTGCGTGTGGGACATATTGCAGATATGTTGTTGCCAGCCATGTCATGGCATGATACATAACTGCAACATTAAACACCACACATACCCAATGTGTATTATGTGACCTATACACCCAATAGCATTCCAGGACATATATGTGATTCTTTGTACAGATGGCGGCTGTTGTGCAAAATGTGTATACTAGCATATGTAAGCACACACACAACATGCTATGCATGGTGTGTATAGGTGCATATGTTTGGACACACAGAACAATGAGGTGCACAGCAAAGACTGCTATATGTAGTACTGTGGTCACTGTAACTGGATGGGGTGTAGTACCATGTGCCATCATCATCATCATGCATCTTGTGGTCACTCACGGCTACTACTGTGTGACAGACCACCGCCTAGCATGCTGTACCTGAACTGCAGTGCCGTGGATACATTCACTATTACACAGCCACTTTGTACATGGGTGTATGAGGTGCCCAGTAGGGAGCATCTCCTAACATGACTGTGTTATGTGTTGAAGACTGTTGCACAGCTCCATGATAGGCCTCTACCCCTGAGGTACATCATGTGTGTGTGGATGACATGTGGGATACTGACATGTGACCTTACAGCGGGTGTGTGGTTATGCCATATGTAGCATGACTTTGTGTACTGCATGTGCTAAATGTCTTATGTTGTGTACAGGTGTTGCAACTATGCTTATCCAATGTGCAGTATGGGGTTGCCACAACTGTGTATCATGCTCTGTGTATTGTATGTCATTGAGGAAGCTACTGACATTACTGAGCTGTGCGACGTCTCACAGCAAACATGCACGGCATGCATTATGCGTAGGTGTGTTACGTGTACATGGCCTACACCTCACCTATGACATGCATATTTCATTAACAACATTGCAGGTATAACACACTCACCAGCATGGATCGGCTGCCCTGCCATCACACCAGAGGGTCCTAAGAGAATATGAGAGGGTTCATCAGTGGCTACAACTGTGGCATTGCTACAGTGGCTATGCTAAACTGCAGTGCAACAACAGTCAAGAGTCACAGGTGTAGGGATATTATACAAACTATCCGTATTGCACAACAGTAGGCAGCAGAACTGCTAAACACACAGTACACATCTCATGTACACATAATCTATATAACAATACAGTTAACTGTAGTCTACAGATAGGGCATATTACCTGCTTGCTCCAGGTGGATGTGCTGGGTGGCTCCAGCCTCCAGTACAACACAGGTCAGAGGTTGTCATAGCTGTTGTCCAGAAGCCACCATGCTTAGGAGCAGCTCCTCCGCTCTGGTGAGGGGGGGATGTATGGCCACCCCACCACCTGTGGCAAGGTGCTGACTTTGGATATCAGACGCACACCACCAGACTTGTCGAATTAAATCACTGCAGTGATGGCATACCTGCTCATAAGTCTGGTTATGCATGCCTATGTCATTTACCCGACTAACAAGCTCCTGCCACAGTGCAGTCTGCTCCTGCTGGTGCTGGCTGGTTCTGGAGAACAGCATGATGTACTGCTGCAAAAGGCTGTTGACTATCACCTCTTCCTCTTCTGCAGTGTAAGCTGGATTACGTTGGTGGGCCATCTTGCTGAAAAAGATATGAATAATATGTGTGAGAGTGTCCTGTGGCACACTTTACACCTTTACCCACAGATATCACTTTACTGACATATATATACCATCCTATTGTCTGTCAGTGGTTACACACGTTCAATAACACTTATTGGTTTTCAGGCCACAACTAAGTAACACTGCCTGGCAGACAAAAAACACCAAAACTAAAAGCAAAATCAAACCAAGAATGAAAATCACTTGGCACCACAGGACCCGGAAGCATGTAAACAAAGGCTTTCAAAATAAGCAGATGAAGAAATCAAACAGCTGCTAGGTCTTTGCAAGGCCTTGAGAAAGCTCGCATGTGGTCGAGTGAAAGCACTTGGATGATATTGTGGATTTTTACTTTGCCTGGTTATATTAAAGGATCTTTTTGGAGACCTAGCAGCTGTTTGATTTCTTCATCTGCTTATTTTGAAAGCCTTTGTTTACGTGCTTCCGGGTCCTGTGGTGCCAAGTGATTTTCACTGCCTGGCAGACTCTATATATCACACCACTATACAACAGTACCCGACACACTGCTTGTGACACATTGCACAACCTCAAGACAGGGGTGTATATCACACAAATGCACGAAAAGAGATGTCATCCATTGCAATGGATGTAAAGTACAGGTACAGTAGTACCAATCAAACACCCTAGTCATTGATGTCATAGCCCTGCCTAACAGATGTGTCCAGTTGTTACTATAGGTGGCATACTGCTGTAACAGACTATAGATGTTGTTGGATACACACGTCAACCCTGTAACACACATATGATTACAGCCATTGTACAGGCATAATCACAGACACATCAGGCAAACATACAACGCACCACTGTATGCTAACACAGATGAGCATTACCTGTGTACCATACGGTGCTGTGTACCACTACTTACACACCCTTATGCCTGCAGTCTGTCCTCTGTGCAGACTACAGGAAACACACATGACAATGTTTCCAAGCAATGTGAACACACACACCATACTGTGCTGTTTAGCCCTACAGCTTCAGGTAGTACTACAGTTCATATTGGTGATGGATTCACCTGCAGTACCACTCACTAAGCATACATTTATTGCTTTAGCCTACAATGAGACACCACATTCATCAATGGAGAACTACGTCACATCATATGCCATACTACTATGTCTGCCTAACAGTACATTACACATCAGTTGCTGTCCTCACAGCTAGGTTAGGCACTACCATGTCAGATACAACATCACACTAATCTATCACACATTTACAGACCTTGCACACATTCAGCGTTACACTCATTCAACCTCACATAGCAGCTATTGCATTAAGTACATGTGTGAGTGCATAGTGTCATAGGTAGGTGATATGCTATTGGCCCTAGGGCCTACGGCAGCCTAGCCATATGCTACCCTGGCCTTTGGCACCCATGTACTTTGATTTCACTTGCCCCTGCCAACCTGAACCACAGAGATGTTTCCTGAGGTGTATTAACAATCTCCCACACAATCATCAGGGGTATTTATAACAACTGCTAAGGAGGAGCCTTGTTTGCTATTGCTATGTGGTCAATTCCAGTGTATGGCGTATGTCTGAGATGGGAACTTATCCCTCCAGCATGTGCTGTTTAGTGAGCTGACAAGGTTTAAGGCCCTAGAGTGTGTAGCCCCGAGGGGTTGTGATATGTTGCCATGGTGGTTGTCACCGAGCTATGGGTGTGACATACCTCTGTATGTCTGGAAGAGGTCACCTCTGTGTGGCCAGTATGCAATACAGTGTAGTTGTGGTTTTGTGAGTCAGTCTGCATAGGGCATCTGTTTGCGGACAGTATTACCCTTTGGGAGGTCTGTCCGTGGCCTGTTCACCTGGTGTTGTCGTCATGTGAAGTACATACCACACAGGGCATTGTGATGAGTAGAGGGGAACCCTACCCTATACTTCCATAGATGACACACCTGTTGTCATGACACATACCACACAGACAGATTGCAGGTGTAGTGTGGCACTGTCTTCATCACAGTGGAGGCTACTGTCCACCTGTGTCCCATGTTCCCTTATCACACCTTCACTGTTAGGTAGATCTCTTCTTATGTGTTAGTTAATGGGTACACTGTTTTGGGAAGGTGGAATGGCACTGCAGTATCAACACTTGTCTACAGTCGATGCCTTGTTCACCACACACCTGCTGTGGTACATTTGACCCCCTGTCTCTGTGTCTCTCTCTCTCTCTCACTCTATATGTATGTGTATATATATATATATATATATATATATATATATATATATATATATATATATATATATATATATATATATATATATATATATATGTATATATATCTATGGTTAAGGTGTTTGCCTTACAAACACAAGGTGCAGGGTTTAAATCTCACAAGGGATAATTGGCTAGGCTTAAAATGGCTCGCAAGGGCAGTTAGCCTAGTACTAACCTATGAGCTATATTATATATATGCATATCTATACACATACATGTACACATCTATTGCTGTACACATGGATGTACATATAGGCACATGTACAGTCCACCTTTCATGGTGGGGATCTCACTTTTTCGACAGTTGTGGGATGTACAGGTATGTGATTACATTGCACAGTGTTGTGCAGAATGCATGTGGGTGTCCTCAGACTTTGTAGCATTAGCAGGCCTCACTGTCTATTAATTAAAAAACCAACTGGAAAGTCCAACAAAGAAGTAGTGTATAGCTGACAAGCTATTCAGAAGTCCCAGTTAAACGAAAAGACCGCACAGGCACTGTTACTGATAATCTCCTTCTTTATTTCTCACACAATAAAAATGCTTCTGGTTAGGTTAAGCGCTTTCATCTACTGACGTAGATTTCATCAGAACCACTCTAACCATTGCTAACATCCTTTTTATACAATCTTTAATTCATTAATTACAATAATTAAAAACACTCAATACTTGATTTGTTAATTAACATTTAAAGTGCACTGTGCTGGATTCCCTACTACTATCTCTATAAAATACTAACTACTTTAAAAACTCCTAACTAACAAACACACTAAAAAATGTGTATTTTTTTAAAAAATGTATATTTTTTAAAAACAACAATATATATACTTCTGATAATTCCTACATACTGTTGGTGTATATTACTATCAGATGACTATGTTGATTACTATGTGCCCTAATGAATATTTGTATACTCATGACTGTTAAAAAATGTTTAAAATTGAAAAATTCCACCTAACACCCACTTAACCTACTAACATGGGTTTAATAGAGATGTATTCATTTAAACCAGGGTATTCTGATGCATTTAATTTAATCTGCCAGCGTGTCTCTTTTTCCAATAATTTCATCTTGATATTACCACCCCTGGGATTCACTTGAACCTGTTCGAGAATACCAAACTCAAATCTCCTACAATCATTATTAGCCTCACAATGCCTCCATAGTGCATTATTCATATCTTGTTTCTTCATTCTGTAATAATGCTCATAAATTCTATTTTTCAAACATCTAGAAGTCATCCCCACATAGTAACAAGGACATGTTGAACACTTGGCTAAGTATATCACATTTTTAGTCCTACAGTTCCCTTTGCATAGCCTTATTTTTGTTTTGTGGTTGTTGTCTAATGTCAGTTCACCAACCTTTAATATGTATTGACATTGTTTACAACTACCACATTTTGTTGTACCTCTCTCAGTTCTTTCAACCATTTTCTTCATTTGATTTAATCTCATCTTCATATTTATTCCATTTCTATACACAAATAATGGTTTGGGACCTACTATTTTGTATATGTGCTCATCCGTTCCCAAAATATTCCAATTTTTCACTATTATATCTCTGAATTTATTCACCAATGGGGCATATTGTAACACACAAGCCCTACTATATTCATTGTTAGTATTCCTGGAGTTCACTACACCGTCCATACTTCCCAAAATGGGTTTGTATTTTTTTCCCCATTCACTTTTAACATATTCTATAGTATCGGCCACCATAGACATAGGGTACCCCCTATTAATAAACATATTTGCTATGTAATTTAACTCAATTACTACTTCCTCATAGACTGAGGTCATTCTGGCGGCTCTGATACATTGTCCTTTTATAATGCTTTTCTTCTGATGCTGGGGGTGACAACTGTTGAACTCCAAATAATCATTACTAAACGTCTCCTTTCTGTACAAATTTGATTTAAATATCTTATTATCTATTGTAACTTTAGTGTCCAAATAAGAAAGACTTTTTTTATTTCTGTTTACTGTAAATCTTAAATAGTCATTCCTACTATTGAGATAAATCATAAAATTGTCTAATAATTCCTCCGTGCCCTTCCATATTAAAAAGACATCATCCAAAAACCTGAAATAACATCTGATGTAGCTATTCCACTTGGTTTTAAGAATGTACTCTTCTTCCCAATGCAAAAGGAACAAATTTGCAAACATGGGGGCACAAGCTGCCCCCATCGCAACTCCCCTCTGTTGCCTGTAATACTCGCCTTGAAACATGATGAAATTGTTACTCAGAACAACCTCCATAAAAACCATAAGTACACCTATTTTCTCCCACGAGAGTTTACTATATTTACTCAAACTATCTTGAAATCTACTGAGTCCCTCATCCTGGGGTATACTTGAAAATAAGTCGACCACATCTATTGTTACTAATAAACAATCATCAGTTATGAAATCATCCTTTAGTCTGGATAAAAAATCCCAGGAATCCTTAACTATATGTGGGATGTATGTATATACATTTTTTAACCATCCATCCACAACTCTCCCCATTGCAAAAGTCTTGGAATTACTGCCCGAAATTATAGGCCTGAAGGGTGGTTCCTGTACATTTTTATGAACCTTAGGTATACCTACTATTGTTCCTATAATAGGATACTCATTTTTGACATAATTATACATTTCTACATCTATTCTATTGTCAATAAATAAATCTTCTATTATAAGATTGATTTTATTATATGCTACATTAACCTCATTTAAAGACGTAATTGTATAATTCCCAGAGTTGAGTAATATATTGGTGATTTTATTATTATAATCCTCTGTATTATATATTACAACCCCTCCGCCCTTGTCGGGTTTCATGATTCTGATTTGGTTGTTATTCTGCAATTTTTCCAATAACTTGATTTCATTCCTGGTGAGGTTTGTGATAAAGGTTTTATTTTTACCTATTTCAGCATATAATTCCTTTATAACCATCCTTTCATACGTGGCTAGTGTGCTATTTAAAGGTGGTGTGAATTTACTGGGTTTCTTATAGACTTCATGGTTTGACATTTCCTTCCCTTTAAAATATACCGCTAGGTTAAGTTTTCTTAGATATTTTTTAAAATCTACTACATAATCAACCAAATTGCCCCTATTATTAGGTATAAATTTCATACCCTTTGATAGTAACTTGAACATATCAATATTGACTTCCAAGCTGGTGTAATTATAAATGCTGAACTCATTCCATCTATACTGAATATTGTTAATTTTAATAATTTGTTCCTTATTGTTACCACATACCCTATCAGAATGTCTTAACAAGTTCTGTTTTCCTGTGGGTACCAACTCCCTCGTCCCACCTCTCTCTCTTGTAAAAACATTCTGGGCTGTTCTTTTTCTAAAAAATGACTGAATTTATTATTCCTGCCAACACCATATTTGTATGCAGGTCTATCTCTATATACATATTCCTTCTCATCTTTAAACATATGATCTGTTTTTTTTAACCTATCATTCTTAGAATCAAATCTATAAGCTTCTCCTTTTTCATACTGCCACAAGTCACGCTTTAATTTTTTGCATTTCCTCTCCATCTGTATATTAATCTGCTTTTCAACCCATGTAAATTGTGCATTGAAATCCAATACATTTTCTTCAAACAACATGTCACTAGTAATGATATGATCTAATTCCTCTATTTCCGTCATTAATTGACATATTTTTTTTTTGACTTTGTAGCATTAGCAGGCCTCACTGTCTGTAACACATCAGATCTGACAAATCTGTCCCTCAGCATTTAACCACCACATGACATATATCAACACTACCATAGCTGGCCTTAGGAATGGGCCTACTGGGCAGCCGCCTAAGGCGCCGCTCTAGCAGGGGTTCTTTTCCACTATTTATGTGGACACAAGGATGGGGGCACCAGGAAGTATGGTGGGGGGTGCCATGGGGCCCTTTTGCCTAGGGCACCAGTTGACCTAAGGCCACTTCAGCGCACTGCATGCTGTCTTCTAGTCCACACACTACAGCCTACATGGATATATGCACATATCAACATTCACTGATAGATAGCTGTCCACCCTTCACTAACAGTTGCAGTATGTCCCTTGTCCTACGCACATGTGCAGATACAGATAGATACATACTGCTGCCACACATGGATGATTTGCAGTGTGTAGAGTACTCTTCGGGAACATCTACAACATGCCAACACATACATTTGAGTGACATACCTTACCTTTGTATTTACCTGCTCCGTGTGTTACAGTTTTGTATCTTTTTATTTTTTTGGCTGATTTGATTTGGGTATTTGCCCTCTATTTCACCTTCGGCCTTTTTTTTTTTTGATGGTTTGATTTGGGTATTTGCCCTCTATTTCACCTTTGGTCTTTTTTCTTTTTGGCTGGTTTGATTTGGGTTTTTGCCCTCTATTTCAGCTTTGGTCTCTGTTTCTGTCTCTCTCTCTCTCTGTCTCACAACACCTGCAATGATATAATTGCATGTGTGGACTGCAGGTACAGCCTGCTTTTCTAGGTATCTGCACTTGTGCATGTGACAGCATCTGCACCATTTGCTGCCCACCATTCAGTAATTGCATGCAGCCTGCTGTTTGGTGATTGCATTACTCACTGTGATTGCAACCCACTGCTATAAAATGCTATGTTAGGTAGGCGTAGCACTTTCAGATTTCAAAGGTGGGGCCCATTCTTGTTTGTTCTGGACACCGTTGTGTCAGTCTGAAGGTTGGTATATGTCTCTTATCTGATGCTAGGGTTGTAGCCAGTTATGTGCATGTTGTACTCATACCTGCATGTTGCTGCTTCCAGTACACACATCTCAGTGTAGACATGTACGCAACCCTTCAAATGCTAATAAAGGATACATGGGAGTATGTACTTTTTTCTCACTTAGACAATTAACTGCCATACAAATGTGGTTATTGCACTTTATTCCTGTGGCCAGTGTTTATCCTGGTCTGATACTGTGTGGTGTTTGTAAGGTGCTACTGTAACATTATTCCCTGCTAGGATGGCTGGTTCTCCTTTCACAGTCATGCAATTCCACAACCACTGCTGGTAAAGACCCACATAAAAGGGTTTGTGTTATACCATTCCTAATTTCCATTTACATTCCCACATTGTAATGCATGATATATTTATTTCAGAACCAAGTTATTTGTATATCTGCTGTGGCTTAGTGGTAATTCATGCAGTCTATTGTGTCAATGGTCTGGGGTTCGAAACTGGCAGAGGTTTTTTATTTGGCTGCTCAGCAGAACAAGGGCCCTGTCATAGAGTGACTAAGGCACTTTTAAGCAATAGTAAGCGGGTTTGCGCAGTTTTGCATGACGCTTAGCTAAGCAAACACATGCGCACACTCGCTTAATCCCGCTTACTACTGCTTAAAAGTGCTTACTCTCGCTAACCCCCATGCTAATTTCTTTAAAAGAAAAGAAAATGGGGAGATAGGAAAGTGGTGAAAAAGGGGGTCCAGAGAGGGAAAGACAGTAGGAAAACAAGCTCGGGATGTGCAGGACGGGTGTAGGGAAGGTCCGTAGCTGCCCATTTCTTTGCCAGCAACAGCTGTGCATATGTTGAAAATTTGGAGTGAAATTTGAAACCTTCCACCCCTGAGAGAGGGGTGAGGACAACATAGTTTGTTGTACTGTCAATTAGAATTATCAGTGTACATGTCCAATGGACATGTGTGCGAAATGGGAAGCTATGTATGGGGCGTATTTTTTTTCGGGTACAGATTGCCTTTTTTTTTTTTTTTTTTTTTCAGGGGAGAGTGGTAAGTGAGGTAGAGGAAGTAGGTATATTTGGGGATGTAGGTTGGGTAGGTAAACAGACAAGACAAACAAGATGCATACAGGGGTGGAGTATGACAAATGGGGTGGGTAAACACAATTGACTGGGACGGATGTTTGGAAATCGCAAGCCCATGAGCCCACAGATGGTAACAGTGGGACTGATATCCCCACCCATGGGCAGTCACCACTGGACCTTCACAGACCTGAGGGTCACTGTGCTGGGGGCTGCGTAGGAGGGGCAGGCTCACCCATGAGTCGTGCCACTCTCGCCTCAAGTTGGCGTAGGGGATCATTGACTAAACGCTGGATCTCCCTACTCACCACAACCTGGACCCTTCGGAGGGTGATAGGAGGCCCTTCTCTGCCCACGCTTACAGGGGTGGTGAGCCCCATCCCCTGCAGTGCTTCCACCTGAAGGTGGCACAGGACCTACGGAGGAGGGTGGCCCGGGCTGGGCACCAGACCTGCTGGTGCCAGGTGCAACTGTCAGCTGAGGTGGGACAGGTGGGTCCGCTGGGACCAGCCTTCCCATACGTTCTGTGATTAGGTGTTTTAATTACAACATAGACAACAGCATTCCAAGTTAGTTGTAACAGCATGCAGTAATATTCCCATTAACCCAACACACCAGGGTTACAACAGTTGAACAGCAAGAATAACACATGCATGTATTGAATGACAGTGGACATTCCAACAGCATGCAGGGATGATTGGTGGCAGATTGGTGGCAAAAAGCCACCATGATTGTGGTGTTTTAACAGGGGACATGCATCAAAGTAGGTGCAGATTTTTTATAACAATAGGACATATGTCCCAACAAACGTTATGAGATTACACATACCCATTGAGGTGTGGAATTGCATTGTTTATGCACACGGAGTAGGGTGTAAAAAGAAACCTCCATTAACATCTTATTAGTACTTTAACTGTACACTACATTCCTATTGACTGCAGGTGTATATCCTCTACATGTATTCTTACACTAAACAACATGCATTTGATTGCGTTATGGGTTTTGCTACTTCATGATATACCTGGCCTATATCTGACATGGTAACTGTCCAGGATGCAGATGTTAAAGCTACATACTTGTATTAAATTGACTTGTTTATGTATGTGCACATCTGGATGTGTTCACATGGCTCTTTCACTTGTTTTCTACACAACCCTACTTTTCAGGTAACACACTTAAGTTTCTGGGGAACACCTTGACAGGCTACTCGTGTGCCAGATTTACCTAAGCGTGTCAGCCATTTCACAACTGTTTAGGACTCTTGCATACTTCACAGCTACTGGCACTTTCTTCATCCACTTTATATGGGACTGCACTAATTGGGGTTGTCAGCACTTACTACAACAGAGTAACATTTCTTCACTGCAAAGGTTCAACAACAATTTCTGAGTAACTGGCACAAACACACTGCAAGTATTATACCTTTCTTATTTAGATTGAAACTCTTTTCTACAGGCTCTCTCCTTTATTTGACATTACACTGCATACAGTAGACCTATTCAGGAAATGCTATACCTTTATTGATAGGTTACAAGACTGTTTTACAGGCTCACTCATGTTTTATCTATGACAGTGCATTTAGAGATAGTATTCCAGACATGTTTTTGCTATATTCATGGGTTACTACACTCTATTCCTGCCTATCTAACTTATGATATGTAACAGTACATGCAGAGGATTTATTCAGGGAATGAATGTTTTATGCTTCACAGCTGCTGCCACTTCCTTCATCCACTTCCTATGGGACTGCACAACTGTGGGTTAACAGCACCTAATACAACAGTACTATTTATTATTGCAAGGGTACAACAACATTTCAAAGTAAGTGACACAGACACACTCCAAATTTTATACCTTTATTAATTACATTGAACACTCTTTTCTACAGGTTCTCTCCTTTACTTGTTATTACAGTGCATACGGAAGACATATTCAGGATATATTATACCTTTCTTGATGGGTTACAACACTCTTTTTCAGGCCTGCTCACTTATATGTTATGACAATACATGCAGGGATAGTATTCCAGAATTATTTTAGCTTGATTGGTGGGTTAGTACACTCAATTTCTGGCTCACTGACATTTGTTATTTAACAGTACATGCAGAGGATTTAATCAGGACATTTTATTGCTGTATTATTGGGCTTATACACTTTTCTCATGCTCACTCACATATATCATGTAACAATACATGCAGAATATTTACTAACCTGCCTGGTGGCGCAGCCTTAGCAGCCTATCTGCATAGGCTTGCTGATTCATAGCGCGAGCACCTGCAGCTGTGGAGTAAATAAAAGGATATTGAGACATACCTATACATTATTTAGACTATATTAGCTTATCTTAGATACTGCATTCCATGGCTACCTACTTAGTAGTGGGATATCCCACATTTGACAGGCCTTCTGGATCCACTGGTTCAGAAGGTCCTGCTTCCACCTCTTCAGGTCTGCATGGTGGTGATGGACCTGCTCACCAGTCCGAGGGACGCCTGTGGCACTGGTGAGTTCATTAGCCAACCGGTTCCAAGCCTCCGCCTTATACTCTGTTCCTTGGAACTGGCCCTGCAGGAGTCGCGTCTCATGCCGATGGACTAGGAGCCAAACCATGTATCTTGACTCCTCGATGCCCTAGCGTTGCACTCGAAAGCGTGTACCCTCTCCAGCACCAGAAATTCTAACTGCAGATGGGAGCCACAAGCAGTTATGGTGAGTATTCCCGCCATGCAGCTTAAATATGCCGTATTTCCCGCACTTTTCTGTGATTGGCCATTTTTGAATATTCTCGGCTGACTGCAGACCTGCTTAGCAATGGTTAATCAAACATTTATTACTATATATATGTTAACAGTGGATGTTTATCCTAAGCTGCTGTGGCTTAGTGGTTCAGTACTTTGATTATGGTGCACAGGGTTCAAACTTTATCATTGCATTTTATTTTACTACTGTCCAGACAAGTTAGGGGGTGTGGCTGTATGTAAGCAACTTTGCTCTACGTTGCCCAACAGGGCGTTGGTTGGCACGGCGCGCACCTCCGCACAAACTGATTGTGCTGGGTAAAGCGCTATTTAGCTTTGGGCAACTACATTGCGCTGGGTAAAGCGCGAGTTAGCTATGGGCAACTACATGGCGCTGGGTAAAGCACGATTTAGCTATGGGCAACTACATTGTGCTGGGTAAAGCGCAAGTTAGCTAGGGGCAACTACATTGTGCTGGGTGAAGCGCGGCTTAACTGCGGCTAATTTTATATTGGGATCCTTTCAAATATTTATTTTATTCACTGATACATTGGCCATTTCACTGCTTTTTAGTTCTGTTTAAACATATATGTTGGGTATTAGTCCATATACTGATTTAAAAAATAAGTATGAAAGGGAGTGGTGGGACTCGAACCGTGAATGCCTCTTCCTTGTACGAACGCTCTACCATTACGCTATTGCTATTTTGTGTGATTTGCATAAACATTCTTTATTATGCTCTTCCATGTGGGAATTGCTGACTGTAGCTAAGCAATGGGCACACATGCACACACAAGTGCAAATACGGGCAGCTATTTTGGGTATTTAAAACATTTTTTATGGTTATGCATTTTAGATGTGTGATGGGGGGGTTACATTATCAGACAGTGAGGTGTTGGGTGCAGAGACATTTGAGTGGACTCGCTCTTGTTTATTTACTTTATTTTTAAACAAATGCAGGGGCGTGGACATTTGGACTGCTCAGCAGTTGGACACGCCCCCTGCTTTCTTACATGGTCCGTGTAGGACTTACGGTTGGGTCAGCGTGCTCTCATGCATATTCATGGCACGCTGACATCATACTGTTCAACTGCAGCCGCTGAGTAAGACTTATTAAGTCTTACACGGAGGATTTGTGAATCCGGGAGACTATTTGTCAAGATGAAAAATACAAAATGTGTATTTTTGTAAAAACAAATGGCAAATCCAAAATATCCAAATGACCACATGAGATTACTGGTGGTACCTACCAATAAAGGACTGTTTCTCTGTAACCATGCAAAGTAATAAAACAATTTACTTAGGATACTATATCACAACATTCAGCAATAAAATGCACTTAGATGGTGGTTCCAGCTGTAAAGACACATATGCATTGCTGTGATGTTGGGGTTAGGAGGATGGCCTAATGGTTAAGGTATTTACCTTACAAACACAAGGTGCAGGGTTTGAGTCTCATAAGGGATAATTGGCTAGGCTTAAAATGACTCGCAAGGACAATTAGCCTAGCATGAACCTATGCAGTTTTGAATTTTTATAATGCAGGTTACTGAAAATGAGTATAAACTGGATGGGGGGTGCAAGTCCAAAGACAAAAACAGATGCACTGATAACTCATTAAAGAAACATTTTAAGCCATTATTATACTACAGTTTACTGTAACACTGATAATTAAAACAGTATAACACAAAATGACAGACCATGGCACTAAAGGCCAATGAACTAGACCCTATCTTTGAAAGGTTATTGTTGTCTTCTTTTGAGATTTCATTATGGAACTTTCAGGTAACAACAGACTGTTCAGTTATGAAACACACAAAAAACTTCAGTTCTAACTCAGAGCTGTCTAGTGCAGCACACATCAATATTTCATGATATATCTTTTAGCCTCTTGAAAGCCTGGCATTATAGCCACAACATATCACAACTGAATATGTATATATTTTCTGGCAAAATATATATTTATTTATTTTATTTATTTTACATTTGTTTACTAGGATAATCTGAATGGACAACTACAGTCCTGGGGAGAAAACTTCCATACAGCACAGAGAGCAAAGTAATGGTAACGTTTTTGGTTACAACGTGAAAAATGATAATAACAATTAGGAAACATGCTATACCTAGTAGATACAATA
>NC_056740.1:407998249-408005749 GCF_019279795.1 Protopterus annectens | reverse complement strand
GCCACCTCTCTTTGCCATGCACCTCATCTCCTTATACTCCTGTCTACTTTCTTCATTTCTCTGACAATCCCACTTCTTCTTTGCCAACCTCTTTGTCTGTATACTCTCCTGTACTTCTTCATTCCACCACCATGTCTCCTTGTTGTCTTTCCTCTGTCCAGATGTGATACCAAGCACCTTTCTAGCTGTCTCCCTTACTAGCTCTGCTGTAGTTACCCAGCTATTTGGTAACTCTTCAATGCCACCCAGTGCCTGTCTTAACTCATCCCTGAACTCCACCTCACAATTACCCTTTTTCAATTTTCACCATTTGATCCTTGGTACTGCCCTCACACTCCTCCTCCTCTTCTTGATCACCAACGTCATCCTACAAACCACCATCCTATACTGCCTAACTACACTCTCTCCAGTCACGACTTTACAGTCTCCAATCTCCTTCAAACTGGCCCTCCTACATAAGATATAATCCACCTGTGTGCATCTTCCTCCACTCTTGTATGTCACCCTATGCTCCTCCCTCTTGCTAAAATACGTATTCACCACAGCCATGTCCATCATTTTCACAAAATCCACTACCATCTGACCTTCTGCATCCCTTTGTTTAACACCATACCCACCCATCACTTCCTCATCCCCTCTATTCCCTTCACCAACATGCCCACTGAAATCTGCTCCAATCACCACTCTCTCACCCTGGGTTACAGTCATCACCACTTCATCCAATTCACTCCAAATTTTTTTCTTTCTCATCCATTGCACACCCAACTTGTGGAGCATACAACATTCATCATTATACCATCAATTTCCAGCTTCATAAACATCACTCTATCTGACAGTCTTTTCACCTCCAAAACACTCTTAGCATACTGTTCCTTCAGAATAACTCCTACACCATTTATCCTCCCATCCACACCATGATAAAACAATTTGAACCCACCTCCGATACACCTAGCCTTACTCCCCTTCCATCTGGTCTCTTGCACACACAATATACCAACCTTCCTTCTGCCCATCATATCAGCTAGCTCTCTCCCTATACCAGTCATAATGCCAACATTCAAAGTTCTGACCCTCACTACCACAGTCTTAGCCTTTCTCCTTTCTTCCTGCCTTCGGCCATGCCTTCTGTCTCTTCTCCTCCTTCGGCCAACAGTAGCCCAATTTCCACCAGCACCGTGTTGGATAACAGTACTGGTGGTGGCCGTTGTTAACCCGGGCCTCGACCAGTCTGGTACGGAAATATTTACTGGTGTCTGCATGAAATGATTTGGTGAAGTTTTAAGCCGGATGCCCTTCCTGACGCAACCCTCCCCATTTATCCGGGCTTGGGACCGGCACAAAGAAATGCACTGGATTGTGCATCCACAGTGGCTGGGTTAAACTCCAGGATCATACTACAGTGGAAAAAAGGACGTATACCTGTTACTAACCTTACAGTAGTCTACATGCTGCCACTACTATATTGAAGTTTGACATTGCAAGGTTTCAGTCTAATGAGTTTCAGTTAAGTGAGTTTTCAGTATTTTGAAATTTCGGTATTATGGTCTCAGTCAAATAAAATTCACTCAAATGAAATTTCAGTTATATGAAGTACACCTATACATATATATATATATATATATATATATATATATATATATATATATATATATATATATATATATATATATATATATATATATATATATATATGGATTCACTTCAGATGATCACATTTTCGAAATCTCGAAACTCATATGATTGAGACCATATGTTCGAGTTTTCAGAAACTCAAACATCAGAAGTGAACCAAGAAAAAACACATTTTCAGACTTTTTGCAGGGGAGCAAGCCCCCCTGCACCCCCCACACCCCCCCTACTTAAATATATTAACTTTGAGATCGCGCTACAGTGGGGAAAAGGGAAATCTCCCATTTTGCGCTTCTACAGACACTACAGAATGGGAGATTTCCCTGTTCCCTGCTGTAACACTATCTCAGAGTTAGTATATTTAAGTAGCAGGGGTGCAGACGGCTTGCCCCCATGCAGAATCCCTCACTTAAAATACTCAGTGTGCCACTCAACTACAACCCATAAGGCATAACAACGTACCCAACAATCTAGTCATAGGTGACTCTATAGTCAGGCAAACTGATGTTCCACTCACCAGGTTAAACAAGAAGAAAGTTACTGTCCGCTGCCTGTCAGGTGCCAGGATCTGCCACATAACACATGCACTCAAGTCACTCCACAACAAGTACAACTATGACTCTGTCATTGTCCATGTTGGTGTAAATGATCTGAGATGTACTTCCCTGGTCTACATGAAAAGAGACATGGAGGAGCTGTCCGATCTTGCAGCCCAGGCAGGTATGACACTAGCCCTGAGTAGCATCCTGCCATCATCCAGAATGATACCACAGTACAAGGACAAAATGATTGACTTCAAAAATTGGCTAAGCTTCTGGTGTCATTCTAAGGGGATCCAGTATCTGTCTGTCTGGGATGACATGATTGACAAACCACGATGCTTTGCCAGAGATGGCTTGCACCTGTCCCCCTTGGGATTACAGATACTGGCTAAGTCTCTTGCCACTCCTATAGTGCCTTTTTTAGGCAAGATTCAAATGACAAATTTACCACCGTAACAGGTACAAGCAAGCAGAATCTGAGGGTAATGCTACTTAATGCTAGAAGTCTAAACCTCAATATGCACTCTCTCAAAGCACTCCTTAAAATGGAGAACATCTACATCTGTGCAGTGACAGAGAGATCCGGTTCAAGGCTCTAGAGAGCACCCCTGCATTACCAAGCTATAATTCATACCACACCTTTCTGCCACCTAACCTGGGCCAAAGCACTAAAGGCGAAAGAGTGTCCATATTCATTAAGGATATCCACACCTCCAGGCTAGTTGCTCAGCATAATGCATCAGAGATTATCCAAGTGCAACTAACTTTGGGTAAGATCGCAATCCAAATTGTAGCTTGCTACAGATCCCCCACCATGCCCCAGGATTTCCACTCCTCATTTATTGATACACTGGAAAATATTAGGGTACAACCTAACACCCTAATAATTTGCGATTTCAACTACCCCACCATTAACTGGGAAAACTACTGATGTACCAACTCTTGCGCTCAATGTTTTCTGGAATTCATAAATTCCAACGCCTTGGATCAACTTATCCCAACCCCCACCAGGGGCAGCAATATCATAGACCTGGTCATTACCAACTTGGGCAACCAGTGTTCCACACCAGAGGTCAATTCCTCTTTGGTCATATCCGACCACAAGCAAATCACCCTAGACATCCACATCCCACCCCACCCCCCATTAGGGAAACCACTCTTAAACATTTCTCGAAAGCCAACTTCACGCTTCTTAAGACAGAAGTGGCAAACTTCACAACACTCATGCTGATGTACAATAGAGGTACGACTGCTGAATCCTATAAAATTGCACTTTCTAAGCACTTACACAAGTGCAGGGATCGCACAATCCCTAACAGAACCAAGATGCTATCCTCCAAAAAAAGGAAGCCAATCTGGTGGTCCCCTGCCATAAACAAACTCTACAACAGAAGAAAAAAAATTGTTGCAAAAAAGAGTAAAATCCCACAATTGGAGGAACTCCCTGGTCAGCCTCAGTAAGAAGCTGAGATCCCGTATCAAATCCTCCAAAGCTAGTTATGAAAACAAAATCGCCACTGATTCTAAAGACAACCACAAAGCATTCTATGGCTATGTCAAGAATCTCAATGGCAACACTCAGATCTGCTCTGAGTTATAGCACAATAGCACTAAATATACAGAACCAACTGATATTGCCAACATCCTGGCAGATAGGTTCTGTGCTAAATTTACCCCCCTCTCACCCTCTAAAGGGCCCATCTCTATACCAGAAGAATGCAAAGTTCCTGTAATTACAGATGCACAGGTAAAAACTACACTCTCCAAAGCCAAGAACACAGCATCCATGGGACCTGACAACTTCCAAGGTTGTGTTCTACATAAACTACAAAACGAACTGGCACCCCACCTAAGTACCATGTTCAATCACAGCCTTACCTCAGACTCTGTGCCCACTGAATGGTGCACAGTGACAGTCATCCCACTCCACAAAGGGGGAGCCACCATGGACTCTGGGAACTACTGCCCCATTAGCCTGATGAGTCTGGTCTGCAAGGCTATGGAACATATCATCATGGAACTTATTAACAATGACATTGGTAATTTCCAAACTCTGGACCCCACCCAGTTCAGGTTTATAAAAGGCAAATCATGTCTCCTAAACCTGATAGACTTCTTTGAAGTGGTCACCAAAGCTGTAGATGAGGGTAATGTGGTTCACACAGCCTATCTAGATCTTGCCAAGGCTTTCAACACCATCCCCCACTCTGGAATTATAGATAAACTCACTAAACTAGGCATAAATCCCTGTGTCACAAGATGGGTTGCCAACTAGTTCACTGACAGAACCCACACTGTGAAAGTAGCAGACTCCAAATCCGACTTTAGACCAGTGACAAGTGGAGTACCACAGAGTTCAGTCCTGGGTCCTCTCCTGTTTGGTATCTACTTCTCTGAAGTACAGGCTAACACAGAAGGTCTTTGGCTAATGAAGTTCATAGATGACTGCAAACTAGGCGCCATAATTGAAACTCCTAATGATGTGGACATCCTACAAAAGGGTTTCACTGAGACAGATGCCAGGTGTCAAAGCCATGGCCTCAAGCTCAATGCCAAAATGTGCATTAACATCCCTTTTGATTAAAACTCTGTACCCATGAACTACCATATAGGTGGTAGTCTACTTAACAGTGAAAGTGTGATAAGAGACCTTAGGACACAGGTTGACAGTAGTCTCTCCTTTGACAATCACATCGCCACAGTAGTCAGGAAATCCTTCTATGTGGCACACCTCATCACAAAAAGTTTCTCATCCAGGAAAAAAAAGGTCATTGTTCCCCTCTATTCATCACTCATTAGACCCATTATAGAATACAGTGCCCCTTTTGGTATGTACCTCACAAGACATCTACAACAACTGGAAAGGCCGCAAAAATACCTCACAAAGAGGATTACTGGCCTCAAACAGATGCCCTACGTGGACCGTCTCAAAAAACTCCAGCTTTACTCCATTGCATATCACCTACTCAGAGTCTATCTCTGCCTAACATGCAAAGCTATGTCAAACCCAGAGCTGTTGGACATGCTCCACTTAAAGAAATCCCAATCCCTCTGAGCTACACGCTCTAGGGACCTAAACCTTGTCACAACAATAAACAGAAAATGCTGGAGGGATAGATTCCTGTCCCAGAGACTTCCCATACTCTGGAACAGGCTACCTATCTATATCAAACAAAGCTCCTCATTAGCATTCTTCAGGAAAAATCTTGATGATTGGATGGGAGACAGGAAATTCACCCCGGGGATCACTTCTGTGGCTCTGCTCAACAGGGGCACAGGAAAATAATTTTCTTGGGTGGTGAAAGCCAGGGTACCTTTTTGGCTAGGCTTATATAGACCCTAGGGCCTATAGCCTAGTACCTACCTATGAACCTATGAACCCCTGGGTGTAAAGAGGCTAGATGGTGCAGACAGAATGTCACTCTACACTTGAAAAGGCATTTTTTCCCCAAACTCCCAATCCTGGAATGTATTATTATGCTTAGAAAATTAGCTATTAAGTTTTTTTTATTTTACATTTGTTTTGTGCAAAAAAGTGTGATCATTTGTTTTTAGAATCAGTGTGAATTAAATAACGAATTATTTTGGAATGAAGCACAGTAAAACACATGTAGTGGCAGTGTTCTTAGTCCACTCACCTTGAGAGCAGTGTTAAGGACCAGTCACTCCAATTTCAATAACAGGGCAGGAAATCTCCAAGAGTAGTGCCTATACTGATCCCTCCGAGCATTAAAACTTGCAAATGAAAGTGAAAAGGGCTTAACCATATTAATCCCCATAAACTGCCATAATACAAACAAACAAATTGAACCCAACCCCAAAAGAAACTTGCTGAAATTAGGGAAGGCAGGACAGTTCATACAAACACCCACATCAAGAGACGGAAAACCTTCTCTCCTGCCTTTAAATGTTAATTCCTCCTGCCCTATCTAAACTGCATTCTAACCCCCTTACTTCCTTTCCCCTACCTGGGACCTTCCTACCTAACTATTCCTAACACTGCTAACCTAACCCCTTACTAGGCTAATGACCCTGGAACCTTTACAAGCCAAGGCCATAGAAGTGCCAACAACAACTGTCTCCACAGCATATCCCAATTTACTTTCCAGAGCACATTCTTTAGCTATGTCCATAACCTCAAAGGCAATACACAATTATGTGCAGAGCTCATTGTAAATGGAGCCACCTATACTGAGCCAGAAGATATAGCAAACCTACTGGCTGACAAATTCAGCTTCAACTTTACCCCTCTCTCCCCCTCAACCTTCATTCAGGAAATTTGATCAAGTATAACTCCCACTGTTATCACTAGTTTACAGATCCTTAATGCTGTCTCTAAAGCCAGGAACACTGCATCAAAAGTCCCAGGCCTTATCCAAGGATTCCTTTAAAATAGCATGAAACATGATCTGTCAGGCCCTCTAGAATTGCTGTTCATCTGTACCCTCCAAACAGGCTTCATGCTTCATGAATGGAGAACAGCAACAGTCATCCCTCTGCACAAAGATGGGCCATCTACAGACCCTGGAAACTACAGACCCATAAGCCTCACTCATCTTATATGCAAAACCATGGAAAGAATTATCTTGGAAATTATCAATAACGATATAGTAAACTTCAAGACACTGGACCCAATCTAGTTTGGCTTCACCAATGGCAAGTCATGAGTACTCATCCTGGTGGGCTTCTTAAAAAGGTCACCAAAGCAATGGATGATGACAAAATGGTTCACACGTCTTACCTTGACCTGGCCAAGGCATTTGACACAATACTCCATTCAGGCATTGTTGACAAACTCGGGAGGTTAGGTACAAACCCGTATGTCACCCAATGGATAGCCAACTGGCTCACAGAAAGGATCCATGAAGTTAGAAATAGGGAGTCCACCTCTAGAAAGAGGCCAGTCACAAGTGGAGTCCCTCCGAGATTGGTCCTTGGACCGCTCCTTTTTGGCAATTACTTCTCTGAAGTCAAGGCCAATGTCAATGCTCTTTGGCTGACTAAATTTGCAAATGATTGCAAATTAGGAGCTGTCATTGAATCCCACACCAACACATCAGCGAATTCTAATCATAACTGCAGAAGAGCACTGGGGGTGCTGTACTCTTCAGGTACAGTATTTAGAATGATACATTAAACCGCAGTTCCCAGCCGCCCATGTTGGTGGAAGTAGTCTGTGTATTTTAAAACTCCCATGGAACTTACCAAAAAGAGTTGAGAGTTTTCCCCATTTTCTCAGCCAAATTTCACCATCTGTATATATACCACAACAGGTGTACCATGAAATGGGTCACATACCTGGTGGAACAAACTCCAACAACAAAAATAA